>NW_008706746.1:2106551-2219456 GCF_000327385.1 Lottia gigantea
AACAAACTGGATTCTTTTCAACTTCTAAAATCAAAACTTCCGTTTTATCCATTGTTTGTACCCTACAAGCAAATTGGAAAAGCCATGTGAACAAGTTTCTATTTTAGGAAATGATGCAAGGGAGGTGGTACAAGCTGATTGGTTGATAGCAAGAAATCCGCCGCGACTTTCTGAAAAATTCGCTCTTGGGGCAATCTCGACGGTCGACCGCGCGAACAAATATTTGTTCGCGTTCACGTTCGCATTCTATTTGAACGGTCCCTCTATAAAATGATGAAACCATTCCATGACGAAAAACCGCGTTCGCGTTCGCGCTCTGTATAAATGCACCTAAAGACTAGGAAATATGCAATACATAATAGTGGTCTTGACATGCTACAGGTAATTGTCATTGTTAAATATATTACAATAGAAATAGACGACAAACATCCATGAAAGGTTTCTTAATGAGACAAAAGATAGGACAAACTTATACAATTTTTATTGTTATTGAATATATATATATATATTTGATTATTATTATTGTTGAACATGTATAAATATATTAGAACGTAATGAAATAAAACTCTGGTGATTATTCTTACCCAACACTCTTCTAGAGACCACCACACCACGAGACGGTTTTGGATTTATCCATTCTGTGGTCTCTATAAACTATAGTATGTAGTATCAGTCTGAATGAGAGACTTAAATCAATTATTTTCCAGACACCGGAATTTTTTAGGGTACATCAGATGGAATCATTTTTTCAGAGGACAATCTCTGACCACAAAAACTATGCAGATCCTGCACCTACATTTCCATTTTTATACGCCCACATGGAAATGTGGACGCATATTGCCGTCGCCCCTGTCCGTTGGTCCGTCGGTCCATCAACAATTCTTGTGAACACAATAGAGACCACAGTTTTCAACTGATTTTAATGAAATTTGGTTTGATCATTTATATTGATGAGATCTTGGTCAAGTTTGAATTTGACGATCTTTCGATGAACGGTTTTTGAGTTATTGCCCTTGATTTAGGCAAAACGCGTCAAAATTTGTTTGTGAACACAATAGAGACTATAGTTTTCAACTGATTTTAATGAAATTTTGTTTGATCATATATATATATGACGAGATCTTGGTCAAGTTCGAATTTGCCGATCTTTCGATGAACGGTTTTTGAGTTATTGTCCTTGACTTAGGCAAAACGCGTCAAAATTTGTTTGTGAACACAATAGAGACTACAGTTTTTAACTGATTTTAATGAAATTTGGTGTGATCATTTATATTGATGAGATCTTGGTCAAGTTCGAATTTGACGTTCTTTCGGTGAACGGTTTTTGAGTTATTGGCCTTGACTTAGGAAAAACACGTCAAAATTTGTTTGTGAACACAATAAAGACTACAGTTTTCAACTGATTTTAATGGAATTTAGTTTGATCATTTATATTGATGAGACCTTGGTCAAGTTCGAATTTGACGATCTTTCGATGAACGGTTTTTGAGTTATTGCCCTTGATTAGGGCAAAACGCGTCAAAATTTGTTTGTGAACACAATAGAGACTATAGTTTTCAACTGATTTTAATGAAATTTTGTTTGATCATATATATTGACGAGATCTTGGTCAACTTCTAATTTGCCGATCTTTCGATGAACGGTTTTTGAGTTTTTGTCCTTGACTTAGGCAAAACGCGTCAAAATTTGTTTGTGAACACAATAGAGACTACAGTTTTTAACTGATTTTAATGAAATTTGGTGTGATCATTTATATTGATGAGATCTTGGTTAAGTTCGAATTTGACGTTCTTTCGGTGAACGGTTTTTGAGTTATTGCCCTTGACATAGGAAAAACGCATCAAAATTTATTTGTGAACACATTAGAGACTACAGTTTTTAATTGATTTTAATGAAACATGGTGTGATCATGTATATTGATGCGATAATTTGATGTATCTGATATTAATATTAAATTTATTTGATATGAGAAAATTCATACTTTAGTCACTGAAGACTGTTTTATCATTTCTAGGTGCGCCTCCATTTCCCATTTTTTGTCCTGTCCTATATTTCAGATGTTAAATAATGACAAGCAGTCTTTGAATGCCGTCATTTATAACCACAAAAACATATGTGTCAGAGTAGTAGACAAAACTGAACTTCAGCTAAGGCAGCTGAAAACAAATTACCTCGTTTCAGTACATTTGTACAATTAAATAATAGAATGTACGTATTATAATGAGCATGACAATATAAACCTATTTTTACAGAAGACAATTTTCAGTCAAATTTTCAAACATTTGCCAATGAATAAGAAAAAAGTGAAAACGAAAGACAAGATTGGGTTATGTTGACAAGGTTGTGTTGTGTACATTTTATTCTTTAAACATGTTTAAAACACCCAATGAACTCTCTCAATATTGATCAAACCAAACCTTTTTTTCTATATCAACTTCGAAAACACTAAACTTTTCATCGGATCTAGATATTTGAATTATCAAAAATTTAAACCTAGTTTTTTAGAAAGACTAAGAAATGTATATTTGATTCCGTAAAATAAACGTTAGTGTAAGTTAACACAATTTGTGTCAATCGATGCATGGAAACACTGTATTAGCATTTAAAATCTTTTTAAATTTGTATCATTTGATAGGAATTAGGTCCGTCGTCTTCGTGCACCAGCTTTCCGATCTAGACTAAAGTGTAACTTTAAACTTAAGCTGCAAAAATCCCTTCGTGTGCTCAAAAAAAGTTCACCTTTGTTTCAAATTACTTAGAGTCAGCATTTTAACTTGCTGACACAGACGTACCGGCTTTACCAGTTCAAATAGGTACATCGTCCTGTATGTATCATGCCGTACAGAAAAGTGACCATGTATCATGTAACACAGAAAAGTGACCATGTATCATGTCACACAGAAAAGTGAACATGTACCAAGTCGTACAGGAAAGCAGATATAGATCACCCATTTTATCAGTTGATTATTCTTGGAATCCAGAATCTACTCCCTTGTAGCTCCGAGCCTGAAGAAAAGTGAACATGTACCATGTACCAAGTTGTAGTGAAAATGATGCAGAAGAGGGCTATTAGTTCAGCTAGTGGATAACTATGCCTTTTACCCATTATTAGTTTAGGGGAATAGACTGCATTTTCATACTAAATTCCGTTTAAATTGTAATATCCATTGGAAAGATAAAAACTACTATCCTTTAGGATGTATTATGTCTTTCATATTGGGATAAACTTTGGGGAGGTTTTTCGTAAATAAGAGGTTTTTTTAACCTTTGTATGAAGAAAAGTGAACATGTACTAAGTCGTACAGAAAAGTGAACATGTACCATGTATCAAGTTGTAGTGAAAATGATGCAGAAGAGGGCTTTAGTTCAGCTAGTGGATAACTATGCCTTTTACCCGTTATTAGTTTAGGGGAATAGACTGCATTATCACGGAAAGGTGAATCATGTGCATTCAGATCGGAAAAGTCAGAAAGAAGTCATCCCTCGTTTTATTACATCAAATATCGGCTTGTTATCAGCATGCCATCGTTGGGTAATGCTAGGGCATCACTTTAAAGTACATTTCTGTTAAGACTGTGATCCAAGACTTTACTCAGTATCTAATAATGGTGTGCTAAATTTTTGCAACTTTAAACACCTAATATCTTCACTGCATTATTCCATTCGACCCAAAATGAATGTGTAGGGTTAATTCGAGAAGACAAAAACACAATTGCCATTAGTTTCGCCTACCAATTAGCTGCTAGAAAGGGTCACGGAACAAGATATCTCCTAAATTTTTATTTTCCTCACCTTACCCTCTTCTTTGAAAACAGTCCATGAATCAGGGGGCAAATTTAAATAAAACTCATATATAAAGCTAAACGTATTGGCAGTGTTTCTCGCAGATTATCGCATTCTCTAGTATTTGGGATTTAACACTTGAAATTGTGCCCATTGTGACATAGTAAGATTATTTATTTTGGCTCAGTTTCAGTTCGGGTATTTTGGATTGATTAAGAACGTGACACATTAACTTAAACTTTTAAATATTTTCACACTATTGCTACTTTTTTGGGGGGGGGGGGGGGGGGGGGCGGGGGACGGGGGCTATTTTTCAAGCATCCCAGTTTGATTCATTCGAAACCAAAATTGATGAAAGTAGTTGATGATTAATGAGTTGGCATGAATTTACTTGTGGGTTTTGTTGGGTAGACGGGTGACGGCAAACTGCGAAACATTGTCCGGTGTCCGTAATTTCCAAAAGACAATGTTAAGATGTTATTTTAATTGACATTACTGAACAAATTTCACATCTTGATTAAACTGAGCTAAATAATTTTTACAACACATGTAATAAATGTAGTAGGTCAGCACGAAAAATGTAAATTTAACTACTAATGAATTTTATTGTTGAGTTAAATGAATCTGAAATGATAAAAGATACAGATTTATTGTATTTGTCAATGTTATCGTGATGTCGACCATACAATTATTTCAGTTTCAAGGATATACATTACCCTGATTAAAAATGTTGAACTGAGTAATTTACTCAAATCCTCATGTGAGAAACATGCTCTTGCCATGGACTGGCAATTCGAGAATATTGCTGTTAACGAAAGGACAAAAGACACTAAGGCCAAAAGTAATTTGAATTTGTTCATTAATAAAAGTAGTGAAGGTGGAATAAAATCAACTGTCATCACATGTAATTCATTGTTATTAATTGTAGACGAACTAAAACTTCTAGAGCGACATATACTACAGGTAGCTAAATATCTATTGCATCAGTTCTGATAGTAACATTTTGACGACGATATACCTTTGATTAATTGTAGTTTGTAGCCTTGAACAGTTCACATGGGAACCAAATTCTCCACAGTTTTCCTAAAGATTCCCTTTCTTTACTTTAAGTGCCGTGTCGGCTATTTACAAATACAGGACGAGGTTAAAATATGGCTTCAAACAACATGGTGAGTAAACATGGCGTATTTGAGACTAGAAGACAGAACATAGTTTAGATAGCCTTTACCAAAATCTTGTTCATTTATGTTGACTTACAGATCTGTATTGTAGTAGATAGTGAGCACTTTTAAACTATTCCTTTTACTAGCTTCAATGAATGATAAAGACATAAATTGAAGTTTTATGTCATATATTTATGCACCCTATCGGTCTTGATGGTGCCAAATTACATTCAAAATATTTGCCAGTTCAAACTAAAAACAAAGCCATTAAGATACAGACAGTAGTTCAAATGAAGTCGAGTCGTCTCTTGAATTGCAACAACCACAGATGCCATGCACAAGCAAATACCACCCAGTACCTAATTTGTTATTCACTATCATACAGTTATCTTCACAATGTCAATTTATTACAAACTGTGTCTTATACCTTGACTGCAATAGCCACTACCCCATTTCCTTCATCTGTATCAGGGACGGCGCAGAAGTCTCTTCCAAATTAACCAAAACTTTATTTATAGCTTGACAAGCAATGGGCCTATCCCCCACTTCGACATTTTATGCAACAAACCTTCTCACTCACCGATATACTGAGCGAAATAAAACTAAACTTAGTCATCTTTCCGGCCTCGTTTGAGTCTCCATCAGCGACCTTTCGAATTAATGGACTGGTGGAATGATGATAAAATCAGTACGAAATGTGGAAAACGACACATGAGAATTTATTTTGATTTGCTCGGAAAATAAATAATGAAAGTGGTCTTTTAGCGTCTGACACTTCACTATCGCGAAACTATTTGCCAGAACTGGTATTTACACTGGTGACGTCATGGTATAGATTTTCTGGAATTTCTGGCAAAATTGGAACAAAAAGTTAGCAATGCTCCCGATAACATACAAAGGTTAAAAACACCTCTTATTTATAAAAAAAAAACCTCCCCAAAGTTTATCCCAATATGAAAGACATAATACAGCCTAAAGGATAGTAGTTTTTATCTTTCCAATGGATATTACAATTTAAACGTACAGAAAAGTAAAAGGTTGTGACTTTTTTTCTTAGATTAGACAATACATTCTGTTGTATATCATTAACATAGGTTTTCTTCTTGGGGGAATTTGGCATACCTATTTAATAATATTATCATTTATTAACGCCGAGTTGACAAACCCAAGCGAAGAGTTACCTAAGATTTTAATAAACTATTTTATTTTATTTTAATAGAACGAAGATAAATGATCATTTTTAGTGGATGCGTCTCCTTTCATTAATCAACTAAGCGACCACAAATTTCTTTACAAATGATGTTACTCTCAAACGTTGATTCAACTTGGCACCAATCTTCATTTTTGCTTTTGTTTTTTCTGTGTTTAATCGAAATTTCAGACTTTCGATATTATATTTTCAGTTCTTCAGTAGGCTACAAAATCAAACTTTATTCGTAAAACAATGAACACCAAAGTTTGTAAGTTTATCGACTTTTTGGGTTGACGTGTCTCCGGCGCCACGCCGTAGCACAACATCAGAAAAAAAAAACTTGGGAGACAGAAACATGTTTGATATGGGTGTCTAAAGCTGGGATTAAACAAAGAATTACATTTCTTAAAACAATAAAAACATCAAAAGTATTGATCTAAACAACAAAGCTTTCTTTAGGTTTCTGCCAAAATCTTATCGAACGGCTTTGTTTAAATTTTTGACCCCAGGTTCTATTGACTGAAAGGTTACGACACGAAACAATAGAACTACAACTTTTACAAAAATAGCAATCAAATCGATTGTGACCCATTTAAAACTTTAGAATTGTATCTGTTGATGCAACTATCTTGATTTCGAAATTACTAATTGCTAGTGGAAGCAAACTAATCTACGAAAATCGCACAATTCCCTCAAAAATATTGCTTTTCCTCATTCTATAGATGTTTTTTTTTATATATGGCAGTGTCTCAAGAAAAGACGACTTTCAAACGCGGATAATTCTGCACACACATGGGTTTGAAGCTCAAATTTCGACGGTGAGTTGTATACACTGATTGTCTTAGCTAAAAATTCCCGTTTCTGAGGCTAAGGTACAATTGGTAAAATAGCAACAGTACCTTTTAAGAACTTTTGTTAACATTTTTTTGCAATTGTTAACATTTTAGATTTAGAAGCTTCTCACTACACACACATAAGGTTACAAGATTAAATCAAATCAGTCTGACAAAAATATCCTTCACCGAATCGATATATCATCGAATTCGAACATGGCTGAAACCATCAGAATACACATACATACCAACTGTCATCACCATGAATAAAAACTGTAGTCTCTATAATATCGAGTCTAAAATGCCGAATATGAATATGTCCGTTCATTATAATTTGAAATTTTAAAGAGAAATCATCAATATGCCTAAGCGTACACAGTTTCGTCAAGGTCGGATAAAAACTGTAGTTCTATCATGTCTACGTAAGTATCTATTCTCCACTCTGGAACACATTGTTGCCACTCTGCGTCACATGGTTCTATTTAGATTGGAAAATTTGATTAGAAAACCATCACATCAATTTCAGTTTTGGCTAATCAAGTCCAATTTTTAGTCTCATTTAAAAACAAAGACGGTAGCAATTCAAAATATTGACATTGACAAGAGTTTCCGTATATTTCTAGATTTGGCAGAATATTCGCGAAAAGGATATAATTTGATTTGATTTGCAGATGTTGTGATAAATTTTTAGCTGGTTTTAACACTAGACATCGATACCGAATATTCCACATTGCTTTTGATATATTTGACAATCCAATGGTCAATGACTGTACTGGTTTATATTAAGATGGTTCCGGTAGTTATTCTTCAACCCATGAGCTTTAAGCTCGTAAGTCAGTTGAGTTTCAGAGAAGCATTGACATCGCTTGATGTTTGTTCATCGTACTCCAACTTTCGATTTTCGATTTGTGAAATGAACAATTACATTAAAAGTATTTTTTATCAAACATGGAAAGTCTTTTACGAAACATCCTGTCATGTAAGGCATGGCGAATTGAACATGTTTTGTGAATTCTCAATTTTTCATCATTCATAACAAACTAGATAGCAGATGCAAATTAATGCAAACTGAAGCTTAATCGTGACTTAATTAAAACCTTTATGGATTTGAGATACCTATTCGTGCGAAGAGATAGCTTTTTTCGGTCCTATCTTTTGAAATTATATTTCTTTACTAAATATTATATTATTGTCTAAAACATATCAATCATTAACATTCTAAAAGACGACAGCCATAACAATTTTATAAAGCCGAACAATTAAAAGGGATATATGAAATTAAAATAGAAAGTCTACAGAATTCAGTAAAACGGTGCAACTACGGGATCAACTAAGGCTACATCTCGGCATAGTGGCTTTCATGTGATATCGTACGTAATTTTACCTACGTGCGAACAAATGATAAGTTGAGGAATCCGCTTTTGGATGCCAAATGTCGAACTCACAAACAGCTATTTTATAGTAAGATTGCAAAGGATCATTTCGTACAGTTTAATGAGAGTTGTTTTAAGTGAAACTACATCTTAGAATGAACAAAATTAAAGTTCTCAAGAATGATCAATATGTGTATATATATATCAATGAACTTACCTGGTGTCCTGTAAAATTTGGAAATTGGGAAATTCATAGAACTAAGTAATTATTGAAAAACGCGTAATCTTAATAGCTTCAATATTTAATTGCATATTCATGTATAATTACTTAGGTTTTTTGGATTTATCAGATTATATTAGGATCCTGTTTTTTATGACACCAGGTATATCTACTGATGAATATATGCTCTTATTGGCCAAGTTTAATATTCTTAAATTTTATGTTCATCATAAAACGTAGTTTTCCTTTAAGTGATGTGCAAAACAGCCTTACTTAACATGTACTAATTTACAGGCTTGTACCACGAATTAGTCAAATTCATTCCTGAAGTTAAAATAAAGACAATTGTAGAATATAATTGAAACAATGGGACAAAGATACAAGTAAGAGATTGTAGTAAAGCATCGTTACAACTTGTTGACATGTCATAAAGAGTTTTTGTTGTTGTTATTCCACTAAATATTGACTGATATTAGTTACTAGTAGCAGAGGAGGGGGCAAATTAAAACAAAAGAATTCTATTCTACCATTCACAGTTCATACAACGCCGATCTTTGTTCTTGCCTTAACATTTATATTTACATAGGAAAATTCTTTTCCGTTGCCTTAATAAACAAACCAACGTTTTCTCCCAAGAGGCTTTACATGGACTTCCGAACGTGGCCTTCTCAATGAGTTTGGGAGCAGAAACAATCTTATCACGTGACTTGTCTGGTAAATTTGTATTGGCGAGTTTTTCTACACAGCGTCTCTTCCAAGGTACTTAGTGTGATCCGAAATTCAATATTGTTTCATTTGGGTCGAGAGTTGGGAGACAGCGTTTAAAGTCTCCCCATGTTCTAGTGCAGACCATCCTGTATACGTGAGGTGCAGGGTGGTACTCTGTGTCTCTGTGACCTATTTGACGTACCCAGTGATCAGATCTCACCATTGCTGTTACAGAACATCTTCAGACTCTTCATGGGAAACGTTAATGTTAAAGAGTTTTTCACTACTGAAACGTTGGTATGTATATTTTTTGTATTCTTATATTCTTGATTATTGGGTATGAAATGAAATTACTATTGAACATCTGGAACAGAAATTGAAAGAGGACCTGTACAGTTTGAGCTTTATTTTAAACAATATTTCATTGAACAACTCATCTACAAAATAGAACTTGGATATGAAAATTGGTGTTTTATATACACCTGATGCATTTCAGAATTATTCATAAAATTGGTTTTGATTTGTTATTACACCTATTCTAAAATATTAATATCGTGTGAATACCATTCATTAACCTATTTTGAAAAACGATATAACGAAATGCCAAAGACTATAGATATAAATATGACACGGTTTAAGTTTGAATTTGAAAAATTCAAATCAAGATGCTGTTAGGTAAGATGTAAGTCTGTGAAATGAGAGTTGAAGGTGGGAGGAAGTTTGTGTTTTAAAGTTTATTAAACGTCTGCCCTCTTATTGACAAAGTCAAACCTCGTATTGACAGAGTAGCCGGAAATATGTGCTTAGTAACGGTTCTAGTAACTATGTGTTATGGCCGACTGTCAACTTAACTTATTGTTTCTACCGTTCTTAACTTTTCAACATTTCGAATTTCTTTACAAGTCAAATACTTTATGTAATATCCTAATAGTAAGTGACAATGAAGGATTTACGAGTTAAGGGATCTGTGAGAATTTAAAGATATTTATTGAGCGGTTGTTGATAAACTCTGATGACAATGAACAATAAGGCTATTAAGTGTTTTGTAACCTCTTTAAATATACAAAAACAAGGAATTTGTTGTTAAATTGTATTTGGTTATCAACGCAATAGAATGAAAATTGAACGGATGAATTGGAACATAACCATTACATTTAATTTGGATATTTTCTTTATATATCAATATTATATTAATCAATATTATATCTTCGTCTCTGTCCAGTTTTAACATCGATAAGTATACGGCTCACACTAAAATATTAAAATCATCATGATGATATCCAAACGTCATATGCGCACAATACAAAGAACCAAGTTGACCTTGTTTATGTCTAAGAATTTCCGCTTTTAACTAATGTTTTTTTTTCAGGTAAATTTTGAAGTGTGATAAGTTTATGCTACCAGATAATCGACGAGGTTCCACTTCACACAGGTAATGATCCACCATCACGTATTTCCTGTATTTTTTATTCTTAATACTATATCCGCCTATCTGTCCTAACGTTTTAAAGAAGTGATTTCAAGTCTTAATTAAATCATTTCGTGTGAGATAACAATTTATAGGCATATTTATAAAAACATAAATCAGAACTATAAATATTTTTTTTTGACAAGGAACATAATTGATATATCGTTGTTTTTTTTTTTACATGAACCTCATAAACAAAACCGGAATTTCATCATCCTATATATTGAAATGAAGGTCCAACAATCCATTATTAAGTTATGTAGTAACAGAAAAAGTCAATCTGGAATACAGTAAACAATAAGTACTTAAAAGTGCAGTAGGGTACCGATATTATTTCATTTGAATTGATCGAATATTGCTATAAGTCAATACCATGAGCTTTTACAGTTTACGACTTATTATTGGCACACTAAGTTGTTTTTATGCACGACCGCTTATTCACTTAATTTACAACTGTTAAACGCTTGCAATGAGATTAGGACTGATAGATCCATTTGATAAATTGTATTTTAGACTTACTTACATTCTTTGCTTTTAATCGTCTTACATTGAAACTAAAGTAGATAGCTGTTGTAACTATTTGACAAGTTCAGTTATCAACGTAGTAAGAAAACGGAGCATAAACGTATTTCCGATATTTAATAGCACCTCCCGTAAACGATGTTCAAATCATTATAATGGTCCATGATCTGTAAGCACCCGATTAATAACTTGGATCAGACTGGAATGGGTGTATGGGAGAGAAGTTAATCCATTCTTACCAAAAAAAGAAAAAAGCTATTTTGTCGAATTCATTTTTTTTTGAAAAACAAAAGCACATTTTGGAATATATGTTAAAATTGTATCTAAAATATAATGCATGAAATTAATGTTATTATAATAGTGCAAATCAATCTTTGATATTCTGATTAGGGAAGATTAAATCAAAAGGGAAGATTAAACTTCAAATGATATATCAAAAATTAAAAGGAAGTTAAAAGATATTTAATTCTAACTTGACATAATTATGATTGTAGTGACGTATTCATACCCATGTCTCGAGCTTTTATAATGGAAGAATTAATTCTTATCTCATTCAAATATTTCTGTTTTTGTCGATTATATAATATAAACATTTTAGTCCATTTGCAGTTTTGTTTTGTTGCTAAATATGACGACCGTCATTTAAGTAATTCCCTTTTTTATACACACCGATACGCGTGGATTAAATGCATAAAGAATAAACAGTAATACAGGTCAAAAGATTAGAACAATGGTTGTAAGGGGTGGGGTGGGGTTGTTACATATGCTGTGATGAGACTCTCAAAAAAGGAAGACCAACATTAGATAAACACAAATATGTATATAAACTGTGTTGGCCTACAAGCATATATACAGGCAACTGGCTATATTACAGTACATAACGGTACACCTAAAACCAATTAATAAAATTACGTTCACCTTTGTTTTGTATTTACATAAATTTGAGTAAATGTCGATTATAGGGTTATAAATCATATAGGCTAGAGGGGTGTTATGGTCCCTTTATGATGTGTCACTTTAGTATAGGGTAGCCCTGGGGGTATTCGGTCTTCAATCACATTTACTATCATTAAGTTTGTGTAATAGTATTAATGTTTCTTACGTGTTGCAGTATTTTTATTTAGTTTCAAGTGCAGCTCAATCGACGTGTGTATCACTGACCGGAGGGTTAAAATGAACTTTTCCCTCGATAGTAAGAGAGGAACAGTAACATGAGTGAACAATTGTCCATGGTAATTACAATTTTTCCAAAATAGGCTTGAGGTAGGTTACTTCTTTAGTTTCTATTTATAACACCTTTTCGCTGCTGAGCACGTAACTTACTTTTGAATAAGTTCAATGCTTTGACTCTAACCATCTTTGACTGTAGAGTTTTGTACGATATAAATAGAGTATCTCTTTTGAAAATATTAATTTCTCTATAGTCTCAAAAATGGTATGCATTTTAACTGACATAGAGAGTTATTGGGACCGATATAATCACCTTGTCCTATTATTGATTACTAATGCAGTCATTCCTACAATCTATCTTTCTATCACATACATTCAAGAATGAACTAAGATTACACCTTTATTTAGCCTTAGGCTTCTCGTCATATTTTCAATCGAATACTGACATTTTATCAAACGTTACAAAATGACATCTTATGACCTTGACCTTCAAAAAGTTTAACATTAGGTTGTAACATTCTTTTATCAACCCAGTAACTATTCGTTTTTCAACTGGTAAGATTGTAATTTCACTTAAACTTAGTAACTTTCTACTATATCGGCATTGGGTAGGTATTTTATGTTAAAGGGAAGTGGATAATACCAGCAAACATGACCGCACCGAACTACCTTACTATTGTGCAAAACTTAATGTTTTGGTTTCTGAAAGGCAACTTTTGACTGCCTTTTCATAGGGATTGACAACCTTAAACGACACAAAAAAGTCAAATTTGCAAAATGTTTTAGTCAGAAACAAACTTGATAAAGTTGGTCGATATTTATGCTCTGAAACATTCGCACCAATCAATTGGTCAGATCTTTAGTCAACATCCGAATTATTTACGATTCAAACTAGATATGTTGACCTCATTGTTACAATGTTTCACACGGGTTGTTCAATTATAGATATTTGATAATCTTAAGATAAGAACTATAGTCTGATAACCTCTACCTTACATTCACGTGACAATCTTTCCTTCACAGACGCCATCTTTTTACCGTTATTGTTTGAATTTTGGTTGAGTTTTCTTTGACTAATGTTTGGAGTAGATTTGTCTAAAGTATTTTTGTTGCGGTAAGCCTTATCAGAATAATTTATCCGGTTTAAATAAATTGCGAAAAAGACACATCATATCGCATGTTAACATTTAACCGGAAACGGAAGTAGTGGATCATTGGTAGGTAAGTAAGATGTAGTTAACAAAATATACAGTCTGCCGGGTAAGAGATACCGCTGTATTTCAGAGAATGAATTGGGAGTGATATATGTATATTAACCTTATTGGATTATTAAAACTTTACATCTTCAGTCTTACAAGATAAGTGTCTGTCTTTGAGGTAACATATGGTTGGACAAGATGGGAGCAGATGGTACTATTGAAGTCAAAGTCTGAGTATATTTCGGGAATATAGGCATAATGCCCGTTAA
Organism: Lottia gigantea; assembly: GCF_000327385.1. Lineage (NCBI taxonomy): Eukaryota > Metazoa > Mollusca > Gastropoda > Lottiidae > Lottia > Lottia gigantea. The sequence continues at coordinate 2,120,452 of NW_008706746.1, forward strand.
TACTTGAACGTATTATGCTGATATTCACGAGATCCGCTGGACAGAATCAACATTCATTGGGACAAATGTACAGGAAGGTTGGGGTTTGAAATTTCCCTTACACTGCAGTTTTTGTATTTGAATTTTATTTGACAATTAACTAAATAAACCAGCGACATAATTTTTCAGATCGCAATCCATAAGTAGATATCAGTAGTCGACCAAACTAATTACGTAGATATGGAATGAGACTTTAATCGTCCTGGATATTTAAAGGAGGTCAGATGTCTTTGAAGATTAAGAACTCTTTCTGATATTTGCATACTTACCGATTTCTTAGTTATTTGTATTCAAAATTATTACCTTTAATAATATTACTTTAATGATATTTGACATAGATAAAAATAGATAATGTTACCACAATATTTATGATACTTTAATATAGTTAAGAGTTATGTTTATTAACCGTCATATCGTCAGATCGTTGTCAGCCCATTGTTATTCTTTTGTACACGTTTCTATTCGAGTAACGTCCGATTTTAAAGTTATTTTTTTCAAGTTAACATTCAAGTTTAACTCTTCTTTCAGTATGTAAATTTCAGAACCATACCAATCTGAGTCACAAGTACTAGCCTAGTATGTTTTCTAGTCCTGAACGACCAGTCTCGGATGTTTAAACTACCAGAATCACGTGATCAGGTGACAACATTGACATGGTTCGGTCAAGCTATGGTTTCCATTTATTATCGGATATTTATATATATAAACTTTCAAAGTAGACCTTTTTCTATGAAGTACACAGCACAACTACATGTATACAGCATAAATGTTCTTGTATTTTGAACTAAATATTGCAGGTTAATAACGACCGAGATTTAATATCAATATTGAATTTTACTTTGGTAGCCAAAATATTTCTTGTACCAAATATGCAAGGCAAACAACTCGGTTTGACTTTATGCTCGTTTTTCACATAGCGACTTGGTTCGTTTCCTTTACTTTATACTTTGTAAATATAGGGAAAATAATGGCCAACCTTAAGACAACAATTCTCAGATTGATCAATACACAACTTCTTAACGATAAACAGTCAACAACGGATTAGCAAACCCGTATTTCTTTTCCTTTTTGAACTAAACCATGCCATACCGAATCTTGTCTTATAAGGTGTCTAGGCTAAGACAATAATATTAGACAATGTGCTTATTTAGATATTAGACATATATTTTATACCAAATTACAGCTTTATAGACTTAACCGCTTCGATATACCAGCCTTCTTAAAATTGAAATAATATTTAAAATAAATATATAATATTCAAAATTCAATAAAGTCAAAGTCTTTATTTGCAAAATAATATAAAAAAGCTCAATGCGCCCACCATATTCAGCAAAAATTCCTCGAAAAACTTTTTCCATGAAAAAATTGCCTTTTGTTTTTACAATGGGAGATAACTATGGGAACTGAAGGTAAGAAAAGAAGAGAACTGGAATGAAATACTTTTTGATGAAACTAGAAAGGCAATATAGTATTTTGTCATGGAAAATTTTAACAGTTTGTCCTGTCATTTGTTGAAAAGATGTCTAATATCTCTATAATTATATTAGGTCAAAATACGATGGTCCTAGCTTTAATGATTTATGAATAATACTGAAATGTAAGTTATGATTTGTCTGCACTACCCCATCGTTTTCAACATTAAGTACTTTGCATATGTTCTTGAAATTATGGCGTTTTCATGTAAATTGCGAAGGCTACTCACGACCATTGGCCGTATATTGATAATGTAATCATTTATGAAATCTAGTACTGTACAGGAACAGTCAAAAGTCAAAAGGACTTCGAATGATTCGAGTGTGAAAGTTTTTATGGAAGTTTTTCTTCAAACTCAAATCCACTGGCTCCAAACCTGTTCTTCGTGCCGTTTCTGATATATGAGCATGCAATTTACAATCGAAATATTTTTAACCTTGTAAAGGTTTCAAATAGGTTGAAATAGGAGTTAAACCAAACATTTTGGTAAAAGTCTGCCAAGAGGGCTCTTTTTGACCAACCAACCCCATTGCCGATAGCACGAAAAAGAATGAACGGTTCTGTCTGGTCGACTTTATTATATTAGTTTTAGAACTCGAACAAATCACGAGTCCATGGAACAGCAAAGTTGTTACATTTTCTAACACGGTTACTGAAAATAAAAAAGTCTTACAGTATAAAGTAAGAGATACGGGCTATATAGTAATGTGAGTTATAACTAGGAAAGAATCTAGAAAATTCATGAATAACATTTCCCTCAAATATTCTATATCCTGAAAAGGTACTATTTGCTTTGATCGGTGCACATTGGTCCTAATAATACAAACAAACTTTATCTTTTGTGATATAGTCCAACTAAACATTTGCTTATCCAGAAGAAAGGATTTAACTTCCGAAATTCGAAGTCAGATTCTCGTACAATTGAGTACAACCGTCATCCATCTTGCATTTAAGCATGCAAGTTTATTACGTCTTTGTTGAATAACGTAAGAGATAATTTCTGAAAAGTGATAAAGTGATAAAGTGATATGGCTGAAATGGAGCTGTATCAGCTGATCAAGCAAATATTAAGGTTACATTATCACTTAAAATGATATACCGAAATTAGTAAACTTACATTCGATTTGATGGAAAAAATACATTACTCTGAACTTCACCAATTTCACCGAATTCACAAAATAACGAGGACAAAGTTATTTTATTTATGAACTGAAGTTGTTCTGAAATATATTGCAGTGAAAAGTTTCAATAAGCAATCCCAAACGTTAATATGAGAAAGAATGTCCGTTGAAGGGTGAGTTGGGAAAAGTTTCCAAATCGAAGCAGTTATCTGTTCATTAATCTTATCTTTCTGAAAATACGGAAGGTTATAATACAATACATACTATTCAAATGTCAAAAGCAAATGCTGGATAGAACTTGTCTGTCTTGATGGCCAATCTATGTTGCATACTTCGCAAAGATCAAGCTATAAAACTTTGAAAATATTATTTCCGCACGATCAGGGTAGCTTTATTCAACACATGCTATAAGGAATTATATGACTTACTAGCAGTGAAACCAAGATTATGATTAAGAGTTGTATAGAAGAACCTGTCTCCATTCTTTAAGGTGTACAACTGGGTACCAATTATACAAGCAAACGTAGGACCAACTTCATTGCCTCCATGTGGTTTTTCACAAATAGCCCCAGCATACAGGTCGACATCCATTGGGCTCCTGATAAAAAAAAACACGAGTTTTGATGTGAACAGAAGCCAGAAAATCGTAAATAATACGAATACGGACATCGTTTGTGTGTAATTTTAAAATTCACTGCCTCATTCGAAGCAGTTTAATTAAGCAACTGAAACATCGGCTAAAAACAGCTAACTTGTACAATACAATGGAACACTGGCCCCATGTTTATGATCCAAACACAACCAATTAAATATATTAAAGACCCAAATCAACCCCCGAAAATGGCGAATCGGTCCCTTAAAGACAAATTGATAATCAAAGTATACAAACTTGTAAACATTACGTAGTGCTCGTCCACAATCTCCAAAATCTTCAAATCTCTTTACAGGTGGTAACTTACAGATCTTGCGATATTCAGCAAAGGAGGGCAAACCGTGATCTCGACCTCTCTGAATATTTAGAGACACTATATCTAGTGACCCTTTACTCGTCAGGAATAACTTATCTGTCATTTCTTTTGAAAAATATTTATCCGAATTTTCAGACCGCCCCTCTATTAAGTTTGTAATAACTTGTGAGAAGTTTTTGAGAACTGGTACTGTGTTGAAATATAGTTCGTGCAATGGTACGTCCTTGCCATTCAGTTTCATGCTATCTGTTATCAACGAATGTCCATATCTAAATGCAGCTGTGGTGAATTCGTTGATGATCTGTGGGTTGACAGAAGGTTTATACTCGTAGGGTTGATCTAGTTTAAATTGATGCACGAATTCTCTGCCAAAAACGCTTGGAATGTAGTCTTTATAAGTGATTCTTTGGATAACAGCGGCCACTATTTTTCTAGCTGTTTGATAGAGAAACTCATCATTATTTGATGCCGATTCTGTCATCTTAAAAAGATTTTTGACTTCGCTTATCGTTTTCAGCTCTGTGGCAATCCTGTTATGAAATCTGACAAAAAGTGTATGCATAGCCTGGAGTCCTGGTATTACATTAACTCTAGCATCACCTGTTAATAAAATAATAAAATAGGATACAGTTTTACACTTCACCCGTATGAAACATTCAACCTTTAGTCATACACTTCTTTTGAACTATTTTCTGGCGATACTGAATAATATTATCACGTTTTGTCTAGCAGGAATCGTGCCTTTCAGTGCTTATGAGTTAAAAAAAAAAGAACAAGGACAATAACTCATACTAAATATTTTTCGATTCTTCTGATTTTCAATAGGGTTCATGCTTCGGTGATAAATACTCACACCAAGTTTCGTCAAAATCAAGAATTGCGCCATCTAGAGTGATTACGAGTAATTGTGGACGAACAGATGGACTGGTGGAAGGACGGACATGGATGGCGACGAAATTAGAAGAGAATTACTAGCAGAATTCCAATGAGTGACCTATCAAGAAAAGTCAAAGTATTTTTTTGTTTATCCAGACTGTACATACTTGGATATTTATGATTGGTTAAAACTCTTAATTATATGCAATAAAAAATAATATGATTAAAAATATATGATAATTCATTAAAAAACACCAAATACTCAAATAGTTTGCTTAATTTGAAACTCAAAATATAAGGAAATCAAGATCTTAATATCAAGCAACAAAATTAGAAAGTTTTTTGTGTTACCTGCCAAGAAACAGAAAATTCCTACATCGTCCTGATTTTTACAAGCTCCTGGACTACTATCATTTGGCAAAAATGATTCACCGCCAGGCACATCAGTTGTTGACATTAATCCTAGAGTTAAATACATGTTTCAAAATAAGATCTATTTGAATTGATAGTTAAATATTTGGGGCGAATACTAGAATTACGGTCCTCGTGGGGTAAACCACTTTAGATATATGCTCGGTATATGTAGCGATATTTAATTCATTAATTGGTCACTTATATATACAGACGAGCCCATTCCGAGTCACGTTTATACGAAAAAATGCAATTACCGTCTTCCCCGGCTCGCAGCATCAACATCTCTTCCTCTGAACTTCCATAAACCATTGAACCATCTATGAACGATGTTATTGTGTTAAATTGTTGGCGTTTTCCGTCTGAAATGAAATTTCGAAAATTTTATGGCTTTGCACTCTTGCATCTTGTTCCTAAATGTTTTCAGCTCCGGTTCTCCGGTATAAATACATTTAATTAAAACTTGAAGATAATAGACGGGGGCACATTTTGGTCTGTGATTGTCATTATTTGAGCAAATGATAACTTACTAAAAAAAATCAACTTACATGTAGTATGTCCTTCGTATCTTTGTGACCTGGCAAATCCCATACAATCAGATGTGAAATACGAATCACCCTCTTCAATATAAATCGGAAAACAGTCCTCTCTGTAATTATATAATGAAACGGATTGTCTTAAAAATCCTAATTTTCTTGAGTTCATCTCATTCTACCGACAAGCTTGCTGGATATATAATACTTATCAGAAAAGCTTAGTTTATGATATTGAGATTTGTGAACAACTATTCAAACTAGACAATATGCAAATATGTCGATTGCTTGGATTACGAAATTTGAATTTTTTTTTAATCCGACTATTAATTAAATAGGTCTATTCTTGTAAATTAATGTGTTTGTAAAGAGGTTTTCCACACTTTATATGTATCGAATTGAACCATTCCATTTTTTAACATTATAGTCGGACGTCTTTGCTCTTGCAATTCAATTAAAACTAAACTCTTGACTAACTTCAAGTAAGTAATTGTGATATGATAGTGACGTAAATTGCAATTCAGAATTTGTATAATAACAGGAACCACAGATATCTGGAAGCCAAAAATGGTCCAGATTTGCATAAAGCTAGCAAACTCATTTACAACTCCTTGGATTCATTTCAATGAGTGCCACAGAATAGTGTAAAGGGAGGTAATTGAAATGTGTAAAAATATTTTACCCGGAAAAATAAGATTTTTTTTTTATGCCTTCACAACATTTAGTTTTATTCACTGAAAAAAATATCAGATTTAATTATACAATATAATCACTATTCGTTTAAATGAATGTTAAGGCAATACTTGTATGAATACCTATCCTATATTCAAGGGAGAGTTAGCTGGTTTACTGTATTACTGTGTGAAAAACAATTGAAGTACATGGACATTTTTAAGATGGCGTGCCCGGCAAGGTAAACAATCAGCCACACAGAAGCTTGGACATATTTTTAGATTCCATAAAGAGCAGCATGAATAATAACTAATCTGACAAGTTTCTATTCAATACTCAGATAGGTAATCAACTCATTACCTAAGAACTTAACAATTCCAATGATCATATTAAGTCTCAAATTCAAAATTGCAGCTTCTGTTGTATTGATAAACAGGTTTTGGCGCGTTTTAAGTCAAGGGCCAAACTTAAAAGCGGTTCACCGAAAAATCTCATCAAAATAAATAATCAGACCAAATTTCATCTAAATCATTTGAAAATTCTTGTCTTACCGTACTTACTGGCCAATTTTGACTCGTTTTGACTAAGTCAAGTGTAATAACCATGTTCGAACTTAACCAAGATCTCAACAAAATAAATGATCTCAGCAAATTTCATTTAAATCAGAAACTGTAGTCTTTATTGTGCTCATGAGAATTGTTGAAAGACCCGATGGACCGACGGCGGACAGGGGTGACGGTATTAAGCTGTCGAAGTATATGCTCTCCTCATTTTCAAATGTTCAACTGTGGGAAAATCTGATGAAATGTGATCCAGGTAGCTGATGAAATTGAGATCTTCCAGATGAGAAAGCTGATAATAAAATGTCTATACCCTTGTAAACTAAATTGATCGCCAGAAGAAATACCTGAGATGCATGAAATGCCATTTTATACCTATTTCTGCAGGTGTTGAAGCAAGATCGTGATCTAGAAACTGTCCCCATTGCATGGCCATTTGCGTAAGTCTGGCAGATGGGTGGCTTTCGGAGTTGAACACTTCTTGGCTAACTGTTCTAGCACTTGGTAACAGAGAGCCTAATTCTGAAGTTTGTCGTGGTACTGATTCATCTGAAAGGAATATAAGACACGAAAAGATTAATCATCAGATTCTAGATGACAGTAATCAGGATACCACGCGAAACAGTCGATTCTTGTTGAAATAGAGTTCAAATCAAACGCTCTCTTCCCAGAAATATAAAATAAACCCAAATTTTATAATCTAATAACAGTCTTCCTATTCCAATCAGGATGTTTGACTTCCATAGAGTATTTCAAATAAGAATCTTTACATTTACCATCATCATAATGATCACTTATCATCCTGAGATAAGAAGCTCCTGCTTGTCCCCATGCGGGATGTTCTAGATTGTTACAACTACCATCAGCTGATCGGAACTTTGATTTTCTCTGTTCTTCACTACACGTATGTTTTGATCTAAAAGAATTTACAATCCTTTGAATGTACGTATATAATATTAAAATAAGAACATTTGTGCCCACATTCAAAGGAAATTGTTTATGTAAAATAAATCGAACCAAACCTAAAAACTCTGTGTTAAATATAATGAAAGAATGATTGGAATAATGATATCATGAAAACAATAAGGTAGATCTGTTAAACTATTAAAGTTTTTAGTATTCATGTTAAATTTAGGTTTTGGAAGAGGTAGCACAACCAATAGTAATAATTAAATGTGATGCACTTACGTTAATGAACCTAAGAATGGTGTTTCTCCATTTGCTGCCGATTCACCGGTCGCAATAGAATCTACTAAAACAATTGATGGAAATCGCAATCTCTTCGCCTTAGACCGATCTGAAAATACTAAAACAATCAAACAGAAAATCAGAACAGATTATATTATTCTTAAATAACAAAAACATTTTGTGATTCTAGTAAAATACAATGTATAGTCTAGCAAAATATTTTTACACATCCGGGTACGATTCAAACATAAACAAGAACATTCTACTTGTATTGGGTTCTTTATTATCTAGCAATGTTCATAAAACCTTTATCATCGAGGGGTTCCGTTGCACAGCCGGTTAGAGCGTGATAATTTTAATTTTACTCCTTTGGTTACATTGAACAAATGGTAGTCGAGGGTTCTGAAAGGTGTTCTTCGTCGGCTAATTATTGCAGTCGACCCAGCTGTGGATGGGTACGGATAATGCCGGCGAAAAGGATCCCCGTGAACCTAAGTTGTGATCGATGTAAAAATAGTTGTTTCTTCGGTCTCTTCAAAGTATCAGGAACCGTTCTACTTGAATACAGATTTAGATCATGGAGATGTTCCTACCTTTTTTCTGACAATTCAGTGCCGGAAGCAAAATACAGAAAATTAGAAATATACTGTCCTTCATCATACTGCCAGGAAACCTGACAAAAATTGAGACATATCTTGACATACCATAAAATGTAGTTTTGTATGGTGGCTCACATACGACATTTCCACTTCTTATTTTGAATTAAAAACTTTTTTTACTTGGTGAAAATTATGTGAGCCACAAGTACAAACAAGAAACAACAACAAAAAATCAACCAAACCAACAATTTTTGGAAAGTAAATCAATTCAGAAAACACAATAGTCCGAAGATCAACCTCTGTACTGTCTTCGCATGCATTTATATATTAGGCTTGCTTTAAAACAGTGTTAATAGTATGCAAATGAATAAATTAATATTAATTTTTGCAAGTCAATGATGAATAGAATACAAAAAATTTCAGCCAAAAAGTTCAAAATTTTAGCTGAAAAACGTCTTCTGTTGAAAAAAATTTCAAAGTAATAAAGTGAGACATTCTAAGATCAACAGTACTATTTCTGATCCTCATAAGAATACTTGAAAAATTCGATTTATGTAAAGATTTTCTCTCAAACCATTCTGTGAAATAAGAAATTATATGGTTGACATGTTAACACATGCGTTTTATTCAAAATCAACCAACCAAAGTAACCGGGCTCTGGATTCATAACCCATTAGGATGCTTTATAAAAATTATAACGAAAAACAACCTACTTCAATTTATCAAAACGTTGCTGTGAATATTGTGAGATGTCTTCTTCGAATCATTAGCTTCAGTCGGCAAAATATTATTGGATGGTATAAATAGTTGACCAATCATCAAGCTTCGCTTATTCTCAGTCTATTAATTTAATTCAAACCAAAAATGAATTTGCACGTGCGGGTTACATTCGAAACTAGCTGTCTGCAAATAGAGGTCTCTGAATAGTTTTGGATCATGAGTTGTAAATAAACCCTTGAGCCGCTGCCATAAGCCACCGAGGGGGTATAGGATTGAGCGAAGGAGTGAGCGAGGGGGTGGGGGGGGGGGGGGGCAATACAAGCACTGTATTAATACACCAATGAGCGTGTTTTTTTTTTTTTTCTTAAATTGAATCCATGTGAAATGCATATTTTGTTTTTCTGCAGAATGATGCTTCTTCTTTTGGTCTCGCTCGAATTTGCCAAACATTGAACGAGATTCTGATTAATGTGTGCTTATACATGTTTTTTTTCATATGACAATTTATCCAAATATATAAATCAGTCATCCAGTCAGCTATCAATTTCAGTTCCAGATGTAGAGCTAAGGCCGCCATCTATAAGTGTCAAATAAACTTCGTTATAGAGTCAAGTCACTGTGATTGACTATTTGAAACATGTACTGAAAGTTGATGGAAAAGAAAACCCTTTGGTTTTCTGGAAAATACATGAAACTTTATATCTTCATTTTGCTGTTTTTAGCTGTACATGCAAGCAAAGTTGCGGTAAAGATTATGTTGTCGATCGAAGGCCTTGCTTTTAATTCAAAACGATCGTTACTTGCTGAATATGCATGATAATTCGTTTTTAAAGTTTGATTAACATTTGTGACTTCTATATGATGCATTCCGTTTATAATGTATGTTCAAGCATTATAACTTAAAAAATTAATTAACTAAAAGCCGTTTTAGCTGCTTTATTCATCTGATTTTTTTTTTCAATAGCCAATCCAGTGGGTTAGAAACTGGCAAGCTGAAAACATCAGATTAGCCAGTCGGTTTCAGCTGCTAGCCAGTCACTTTTTACAAAATATTTCGCATGAAGGGTCTACTTTAATTCCATGGTTTATAAAAAGCATGCGTAGGAAAATATTCTTCCAATTATTGCGAGTGAATCCTGATGATTTTGATCTTTTGGGAATCAAATTTCAACATCAATTCTACACCTATTATAAGTGTGTTCCCATTGGCTCCACATTCTTGCAGTGGACAGTGGTAATTCAATAAAGATGAAGGATTATTAAATATCGAACGCTACTTGAATGATTCCATTGATTTGTAGTTCAGGATAAACCAATGAGATTGAAAAATTATCATGGATTGCTTTTTTGGAGTATGTTATTAGGTAATCCGTTATCGACAGAAAAAAAAAGCCAGGCCTACTACAACATTAAAATTTATGGGATTTATAATTGGCACGTCTCTGCATGTGTAACTCAGAACTAATACCTTGATTAAATCCTTTCTCAGTAGAAAGAAAGTATTTCATAAGGAAATGTGCTCCATGATAGTGTCCTTAGTGACAGTGCTGGCTTTCGTAATCTTGTTAGCAATGTTTATTATGTTACATAATCTAATTCTTGCAAAAATCAACCCATCGTTCGTGATTAGGCCTACCTTTTTAGAGCTGTAGTTTTATCTTTTATTCTGTGTAGGGACGAAAAACAGACACATTAAATTTGGTATTGATAATGAAGTTCTTGTGTATATTTTTGTGAAATGCTTTCTTGTTGATGCGGGTGTTAGATAATAATATATCTGATTCTACTTCTCGGCGGGTGTGGAAATTATTCCGATGAAAGGTACCTTAACTTCCCTAAAGAAAAAGGACAACGCCTCGGTTTTTGTCCCATCCGAACGACTGGGCGCTTTTTCCAAGTCAGCCCCTCCGACCTGCATCACTTACAGGGAAAACCGGATTGAAAAAATATCAAGCTATTTTCTCGACCTATGCCAGGATTAAACCAATAGCCCAGATTAGATTTGATAAACAAAGTGAAGCAGCTTTAAATAAATACTTATTATCGTTATAAGCTGTGTAACTAAGAGGATCAAATCATTTTTATCAGACTCATCACCTGTTATTCTTGCGTAGGATTATTGAAGTTCCCTCCCTTTGCTATTGAAATTAAATAAATATAGGACTCCAATAAAACATTTTATGCAAATGATTGACGAATGTAGTCCAGGCTATTTTAGAAATCTTCTTTCTCTCTCTCTCTTAGGGTTTTTGCATGCCTATTTTTCATTAATTTTTGGTCTAGATTTGGAATTTGATGTCTGAAATTGCATTAACTTAAAGATTTGGGGAGATGATGAGAGACTTAAAGACGGAAAAATAATTCTAAAAATAGTCGTTTTGTGAACTGCCCAACTCTTGCGGATGAGTATAACCGGTAGAAGTCTACTTTCAATTTTCATGGTCAACATATTATAATATATTGAATTTTTTAGGAGACATTAAGAATTGGTTAGGCTTTCATTCGACATATTGGAAAGCTTTCAATGAGATTTCTGGAAAAAGTTGTAGAAAGTTGAATTTCGTGTTTTAACATGGGAAGAGATGGCAAATGAATTAGTGGAGTGAGTCCATATCTTGGAGCTACTTCCCTTGAACCAAAATAGTGCGTTTTTTTTTAGAAGCTCAAATAAACGAAAACTAGAGACCAAAATCTAGATATACGATATACCTCATCTGAAAGTTTTAAACAAAAATTACTGCCGTGTTTTAAGAATCAAAACTGTTAACACAACAACTAGTACACTCCGTTTTTAATTCAAATTTTTTAAAACAAATTGTGTTGGAACTTTGTCTTGCGTTTGTGGCAAAGGGAGGAAACTGGGGCTCATCCCACAGACTACAATAAAAGCTAACTAATTTGACTTGCTGTAAAAATAGAGAGAGATGCTTTCTCTGTGTTCTTTTTTGTCAGGACGCCATGTCATCGGCGAGTTAACATCAAATAAAGTTGTGGTCAACATCGTATACTTTTTTATCGTGCCGTCATCTTCAGTCATGTTCGTCGCTGCTACATATTTTATAGATAAGTTCACGTATTATTTGTACGGAGCCCTAAGGCGCAATTGTAAACATATTTATTTATTATTTCGTTTAAACGAAATAATTATTTCGATTAAACGAAATAATTATTTCGTTTAAACGAAATAATTATTTCGTTTTAACGAAATACCCGATGTTTATTTCGTTTAAACGAATTAATTTTTTCGTCTATTTCGTTTAAACGAAATAATTAACTCATCTTTTTATTTCGTTTAAACGAATTAGTTATTTCGTTTAAGCGAATTAATTATTTCGTTTAAACGAAATAAACATAGGGTATTTCGTTAAAACGAAATAAATGATGTTATTTCGTTTAAACGAATTAATTATTTCGTTTAAACGAAATAATAAATAAATATGTTTACAATTGCACCTTAAGAGCTCCGTATATTTGTCTTGTTTGCATAATGTCACACATTTATTGAGCTCATAACATATTTCATGCAAATTGTTTTAATGATGGATAATTACAAAATTTTTGTTAGCCTCTTTAGGCTATTGAAATTTCGATACCAAATATTCCAGTTCATACAGTTGTGGTAGAAAAAGTAAACAAGGGGGCTGGAAATTATTTAGTTTAACATTATTATAATAAACCTTTAAAATTTTGATCATCTTTTATATCATTAAAGTCTTTTGCGCCACCATGATTCTATTCGAGACTGATTGTTGAAAAGATTTCTCCAATATTTTTTCACAAGTTGTCTTTTCCTCACGCGAATTAAATTTAAATTAATCATGAAATGGCAATCAGAAATAGAAAAAAATAACGATCTAAATTCGACATGGAATGTGATTTAACATCACAAAGAATGGTCCTTAAGGGAATTGCATGCATGTTGAAATTAGTTGTTAATGTTAAAAACGCAATGTAGTGACTGATTGGATATATGGGTGGGTATTAATATGTGCTAGAGATGAATTAGTAAAATAATAATGTTCAACAAAATATTCCTCAAAGGACATTTGATTTGTGTATATATATTTCTTTTTGCTGCTTTCTTGGAATATATAATGTACTAAAATGGATATATATGCAAAATGAATATGAGATATCGAGTTCTAGGTAATTTTTAACAGAACCTACCTCTTTACTATTTGCATACGACACAATAGCGAAATTGCTATTTGTTAAAAAACATTAGCCTATGCTGAATCCAGATATTTGCATGTAGTATGATTAAGTATATGTTATGCCCAAGAATAGATGAAAAATATGATGATTTGTCGCGACCTATATTTTGAATCATGGTGAAATATAACCTATACAACAGGGTAACGATAGATCAACTACTGTACATCAGTTAAAAATAATTTTAATGTCTTTTATAGCAAAAAAGTAGTCTATTACTAGACCTTAACTAACACGATTAAAATAACAGAATGTACATCATACAATTGAGTTAATAATATTACTATGGTATAACGTATATGAGTGAAATTACCAAAATAACTAGTTTATTATCCCAAGTGAGTAAGAATATGCGGAATCCCTGAATATTGTAGGTTATGTACAAACACGACAGAAGGCTTTATGATATTTAAAAGCTCGTATCTACAGGCATTTTATAGCGTTTTTTTAGGGTTTTAAATGTCATAAAAACCAAAGTGTTTCGTCTGACTTATAAACAGACAAAAACTTATTTACTCGGTTTTTCGTGTCGATAATAATAAATCAAATTTAAATAAGGGGTGCCTTCAAGACTCGACCAGTGAGTTAGACTTACTATATGTAAGACATTTAACGTCGACAATGACCTCAAGAAGGGAAGGTGAGTGAGTTGGTCGGGGGAAATAAGGGAAGATAGTAACCTGCTCACCGTGAAAGATAGGCGAGTCCGTTTAAACGTATCACGGTAAAGAATGGCATTTGATACTAGACCTAAAGTCAATATTGTAATCAAATCTATTAAAAAAAAATCGTATGATATGAACTCAAACTCATAATAAAATATTGGTAAAATTTAAAATAGCATTAAATGCATAAGAGAGTGGCATAATTATCCAGTAAAAGCTACAAAGCTGGGGACTATATTTAGGTAGCAATATTACTATCACGTGACAAGTCAATGCCGGAAGTAAAGAAAGAGTCTCGCTCAGGAAGACACAACGAAATTCAACATTATTTAGGCCTATCCCTTTTCGAAATGGGCGAACGTATAGGGCCCCAGGATACCCATCCTTACATAAATGCAAAATAAAACGCATTGCTTGAACACAAATTGCACCTAACAGTGTTCACTGGAGTTAATAAACGTGCTCTATAATGTTTATGAATTTTAAACATTCTCGAAGAAGTGGAATTTTCTATTAAAGGGCGAATATCGTCTCTACAAACGTGGTCAATTCAGTCGGCGACCAGTGTGTTAGACTTTATATTTAATAAGGCATTCTGGAGTTAAAAAGTTTTAGATAGTTAGACCGGGATGTAAGCAGGGATTTTAAATAAAAGAGATGTTGTGAGATAAAACAAAAAATCCCGTTAGAGCAATGGGTGACGTCACCAGAGGGGTTAAAATGAGGTTTCGTGACAGTATGCTGCTCTATATTTGAAGCAATTTGATTTAAGCACTCTTCAAAAGCTAACCCTCTTATTTTAGAATTTAATACTGTGTTTGGACCACTTGACACCTAGAAATCGCTTTAACTTAGAGCTGAATGGTAGGCTATACAAAAAACCTATCTTTCTAATAATATCACAAAATGGGAGTATCTCAGAATTGCACCAAGTATGCAAATTGCATATTCTCAGAAGATCACTAAACACACCAAACATCAATGGAATAATACCCAAAGCTGAACCTTAGTGTGGATAATATTACTGAAACAGTGCACTAAAGTAGTTTTAATAGCTTGAATTATTTATGTTTGGTTAACTTTTATAATTTGTTGTATTTAGATAAGAGGAATAAATTCCATTTTACAACCTTTATCTTTAAAGATTTAAAATATCTTGAAATAAAAACAATTATTGAAAATAAAGGTGCACAGTGAGGGTGGTCTAGAACTTAAAATCTTAGTAAGTCCTGATTTTTGTTGATTTTCATAAATATGATATTTACGTATTCATTGATAAATTCATTTGCAGACACATTCTTCTTAGCCTACTTTGAATATTCCATGCAAATCAATTCTGTGCAGAGGACGAAAAAGAGTAGGGTGTAAAACTCCATTCATTTAATTTTTTACGACTACGGGCTTTTGTAGGTTGGCCTAAACTAGTATGGACAATAGCCAATTATCATTTTACAAAGTTTGATACTTAATAATACTAGTTTGATACTTATCACTACTAGCTTGATACTTACTACTACTAGTTTGATACTCACTACTACTAGTTTGATACTTACCACTACTAGTCTGACACCATACAGCTACTAGCTTGATGTTCACTATAGTCTGACATCATACAACTACTAGCCTGATACTCACCACTACTAGTTTGATACTTACCACTACTAGTCTGACACCATACAACTACTAGCTTGATACTTACCACTACTAGTTTGATACTTACCACCACTAGTCTGACACCATACAACTACTAGCTTAATACTCACCACTACTAGTCTGACACCATACAACTACTAGCTTGATACTTACTACTACCAGTTTGATACTTACCACTACTAGTCTGACACCATACAACTACTAGCGTGATACTTACCACTACTAGTTTGATACTTACCACTACTAGTCTGACACCATACAACTACTAGCTTGATACTCACCACTACTAGTCTGACACCATACAACTACTAGCTTGATACTTACTACTACTAGTTTGATACATACCACTACTAGTTCGATACTTACCACCCAGTTTGATACATTACTACTACCAGTTTGATACCAATAAATACAAGTTTGATACTATACAAACACTAGTTTGATACCACAAAAACGGCATACGATGCGTCTCTTTGTTCACTTGATTATTTTGCTATTTTCTAAGACTGCTCATGTCTATTAGACGACCCATGTATAATAAGCTGATTTGAATACAAATGTTTTATTCATGTTTAAATTAGATTAATGTATAGATTCATAGACTTATGAATGATTTCAAATAACAATCCTTTCCACTCCAAGCAATGGTCCATAACTCCCGCAGCCCCTCTTGCCAGCATACATTTTAAATGTTAGATGCAGTGTTGCCAGATTATATAATCATAAAGGATAATACCATATCCCCTTCCTTATAAGAAAAAAAAGAAAAAAAAGTTCTAACGCTATAAAAAAAAAAAAAGAACACTTGTAAAATTAATTTAGTTTACAAAGTCATCATTAAAATATCTTGGATTTCGTCTACGGTTACGAGGTTCAGGTGATGCAACATTACCATCATCTTGTTGTTGGTATTCCAATAATGGGTCTCCAGAATCGTCATCATTCAATCCGTGGTTGGCTTGAGTCTCACATAACTCATGTCAACGTTTGATAACCTCTTGCTCTGTAAGTGGTTGTGATTGTGGAACAACTTCTTCATCGATGACGCATTTCGTTATATCATCTGGGTGTCGGGTGAACATTCTACCATCTTTCTGTCTTTCCAGCAGGATGAATGAGCCAGTGTCATCAACATGTGTGACTTAGCCTGAGTCAGGTAGAAAGGTTGGATGAAACTTTGATGTTTTGTTGTAGTTTCGTAATAATGCTCGATCCCCAATTTTAAATAAACTTTGGTAGCGATATTTAGAGTCATTGATTTTCTCGGCTCGCCTATGCTTGATAAGTCCGTCACGATTTCTAGCTTCCTTGACCTGAGATGAAACTGCCATGCGAGGAAACACAGATTGATGACCATCGCGAAATAACATAGAAGATGGTGCTATTCCAGTAGCTGAATGAGGGGTATCACGATAGTTAGAAATGAGTTGTGATAAAGCTGTCCGTTCTGATTGATTGTTATAGTTACTAAGTTTCATGGTTTTTCCAAGGGGTTTCATAAATGTTTCAACCGGATTTGCAGCTGGATGTAGTGGTGGAATCTTTTGAAGAGTAATGTTCCTTTTCGTCGCAAAATCAGACATATCCCTTGAATTAAAAGGAGGTCCATTATCGGATAGTTGAAATTCTGGATTCCCAAAGGAATCGTATATGTCAGCCAATGCTGGTAACACATTGCTTGGAAATTGCTACTGGAAATCGTGACGCAATATCTTGAATGACCACGACATGATGTGATGATGGCATTGGACCAAATAAATCAACAGATACAGTTTCCCAGCATTTTGAGGGAACATGATGTGCTTTAATGGGTTCACTCGTTTTCTTGTTTGTAAATATCAAACAATCTTTACAAGTACTAACGTAATTCTGGACTTTCTCCTTCATATCATGAAAGAAAAAATGAGACCGTAGACGACGCTCGATGCCAATCTGCCCAGGATGACTACCACGGTGAGCTAATTGTATGGCCAATTCTTGTAAAGATTCTGGAAGAATCATACGTTCACCCTTGAGAAGAATGTTGTTATTTGATATTGTGAGTTCATGTAGAATCGATTTATATTTCAAAAGTTTCTCGCTTGCATCCTTTGGTATCCATGTTTGTCCAGCACGCACTAGCCTTTGTAGCGCCTGTAATGTGACATCCAATGATGTAGCAGTTGATATTTTGCCCAGGGAAATAAAGTCAATGATAGGAGTAGCGTGAAGCGTGTACAGTAAATTATTTAAATCATTAACTTCATGTTTTTCATCGTCTGGAAGGACTTTGAAAGGTGTGGCGTTTCTAGACAAGAAGTCAGTTTGATTATCCTTGCCTTTTTGGTAAAGCACTCGGAATCGTATATCTTGGTGACGTAGTTTTATGCGTTCGGTGCGAATCGACCCTTGTCGATTTCCATTAAAGACAGAGCACAATGGCTTATGATCAGTAACAATATGTATGGTTGTGGGTGCTCCAACCAAATAATTTCTAAATCGACGGAGTCCAAAATCGAGACCAAGAGCCTCCAAATCTAACTGAGGATATCGAGTTTCAGCAGAATTCGTAGTGCGTGATGCAAATGCTACTGGTTTAGCAGTGCCCAAGCTGTCACCCTGAGCTAACATAGCGCCCAGGTCGGTTATATGTGCGTCGGTAAATACATATATAGGTTTGTTAAGATCAAAATAACGTAAAAGAACATCTTTGCGAAAAGCACTTAATGGATTCCTAAAACACCTCTCGTGCTCACTTTTCCACACAAATCGAACACGGCCTTTCTTTAGTTCACGCAAAGGAGCTGATCGACAGGCAAAATTAGAAATGAAGTTTGATTGCATCATACATAAAAAAACTAACTAACTGCTCTTTGTTTGTGGGTGCTTTCAAATGTTCCAAAGCTGACACTTTAGAAGGGTCTGGTCGCACGCCATCGGCAACAATTATCATACCCCAGAAGTCGATTTCCTTTTTTCCAATCGTGCATTTGGGCGGATTCAAAGTTAGACCTGACCTTGAGATGGCCTGCATAAGTTCAAGAGCCTCGTCATGCTCCTTGCGATTTTTAGCCGCAACAGTAAGATCGTCGTGAATAAGATGAGCTTGAGGAATATGGGCAAATATAGGCTTTAGGGCTACATTTAGTTCACCTTGGGCTGGTTTTATTCCCATGGTAAGGCGTTTGTAACGATAAAGTTTGTCGTTAGCATGGAATACAGTTAGAAAACGTGAATCAGGATGGAGTTCCAATTGCCAAAACGCGGATTTAAAGTCCATTTTGGAGAAAATGGTCGGACCTGATAACTGTGCTTTGATATCTTCTTGTCTTGGTATAGGTAGGTTTGTAGACTGAATAGCTTTATTGACGTTGCGTGCATCTAAATTTCACCAGATGGTTTTGGTGTAATTACAGCACAAGAAATCCACGGGGCAGGTTGGTTTGAGGGATGTTCTTCTATAACATCTTGTTTGATCATTTCATCGATAGCACAGTGAACACATTCTTTTAGGTGATAGGCTACAGGTCTTGGCGGTACATTTACAGGTTTGACGTTAACATCAAAATGCAGCTTTACCTGGTGGTGTCGTAATTTTCCCAACCCAGTGAAATTTTCTGGATAGTGGGTAAGTATCTTTTGTAATGAAATTTTTGAGACGTCATCAGTTGTTTTATCTATGCTATGTATAGGAAAAAATATTTCTGCTTTTGGACTGAAATTGATGATTCCAAGTTGTAAAGCTTTGTCGCCAGATAAAATTGGTTCACAGAAACCAGAAATAACCTGCCACTCAACAGGTACAGAAATAGATCCAAAAGTGACGGAACAAATAGCAGTTCCATGCACAGAGATAGGGTTACTCATATAAGGTTTTATGCGTACTTTGGAGGATACCAATTTATCGAGAAGATTCCATCGTTTAGCTTGTGATGTTCCACACACACTTACACATGCACCAGTGTCTGCCACAACATGGTCCAGTTGATTGTTTATGATAACCTGGACCCTAAAATTATTTTTGATAGATGAAAGTAATATGGGTTGAACTTTATTTGTTTGTACATAAATAAATTGATATTGAAAATATCCTCTGCTTGTTCATTATTTTGCTCCGATATATCAATGGACTTCAAAGGTTTGCCACTTTTACAGACAGAAGAAAAATGTCAAATTTTTGAACATTTCTTGCATGTTACATTGCGAGCTGGACATCTAGATCGATGTTGATCGATAGAGGTCGAAAAGTTGTTTCCACAATAAAAGCAGCTTAGCTTTTTCGGACTGCTTCGATTTCAGAAGTGAATTGTAAGAATATTGACCAACTCTATTTAAAGTTTCACCTGCAATTTCGATACCACCTCTAGCAGCACTCTCCATTGCCATTCCTTTTTGGCATAAATATGTTAGATTCCAATCTCTAAGAAGAGCTTCTTCCCTGATATTGTTGTTAGATGTTCCAATAATTATCTGATCTCTGATGGCTGTAGACTCCGCTGTAAATGTAGGACTGTCACATTTGAAAGCACAATGTTTAGCTTCTCTCTTAACTTTGTTACAAAAGCCTGGGAATGTTTCATCAGGTTCTTGTGAAATATCTCTAAAATGGAAATTTTGGACAGTCTCATTATCAGATCCTTTATAAAATCGTCGCATTTTGGTTAGAAAGTCGTCCCAGTCGATATCTTTACGGATCTGTTCGTCAGGTTCAGTTATCAGCCAATCAGCGTAGAATCTGTTGGAAGTAAACATACCGAGAAGCTTAGCCACACGATCTCGGCTACGCCATGCATTTCTAACAGTGTCATATTGGAGAATATTAGGTTTGGGATCTCTATCTTCTGCGGTAGTGTTTTGTATCTTCCATCGTTCTAATGCAGCATCCAGGGAAACTTTTGGTGGATCCGGATATTGGGCATCATAACGTAGTTCAAAGCATATGACAAATTGCGTGAAAGCCTTTAGAGTGTCTTTCGGGTGTTTTTCTGGATCAAAATAAGGCGTTGAATTAAGTTGAGATTCGTTGTGATCTGCCATTTTGTTCAAAAACTGTAAAATAGTGAAGGTGGTCACAAAAAATGTTTGTTTACTTGAATGTTTTTCTTTGAATAAACGAAAATTCACTGCTTGAGCCTTTAGTCCTCGTCGCCATTATAATAAGCTGATTTGAATACAAATGTTTTATTCATGTTTAAATTAGATTAATGTATAGATTCATAGACTTATGAATGATTTCAAATAACAATCCTTTCCACTCCAAGCCAAGGTCCATAACTCCCGCAGCCCCTCTTGCCAGCATACATTTTAAATATCAGATGCAGTGTTGCCAGATTATATAATCATAAAGGATAATACCATACCATGGTACCACATACTTATCTTTGTCTATAACTATTTCTCTTATCACTCTCTTTAATCTGTTATCACAATCTCCATTTCATCAGGATAATATAGAAGGACTTTGATTTACATGTATTAACTTATGTACCTTATGAAATATATTTGTGTATGTATGTATATTACTCAGCGAGGCAGATTCAAATACGCACTATGCTTCTTTCTGTATCGCATAGATATATTTTGTACATTGTAGGCCTACCACTAAATTCACAATAAAGAAATATTGTTTTAAAAAAAAAAAGTGAAAGAATGACCCGTGCCTCACTGGAATAGGTTGTTTCCTAAAACTGCAACTGGGGCTACCCTCAAATGACTTTGATTTGTATAGCCTATCAGAGACGATGGAGATCTTTAATTTGAGACTTGCGAAATCACGGCTGAATCAGTATCAGACATTTGTATTGAATAGTAGTGACACTTTCAGTTACAAATTCTGCTAATTGACAAATCTTGTCAATAAGTAAACGGAATAGTAAAATAGTAGGGAAATTTTTATTATTTAGACTGACAGCCAGACCACCTTTAAAATTGGTAACATGTCATTAAGACGAGAAGGTTGATAAGTTATAGGTGTCTGTGATGACAAAACCGACTGTGGCTATAGTATGTCGTAAGAGTTAATTAGAGAAGGTCATAACTCTATGGTTAAAGCCAAGCCAAGTTCAAGATGGCGAACACGCAAATGACGTGGCTTTATCAAAGTGACGTTATACCGCCACCAGTATACAAAACCTCCATGTTTAAAGATTAAAAAGATTAAGATTATTAAACTCAGTTTACGCGGTTATTAATGCTCTTATGTGTTTATTGAATGGCGCTTGACAGAGATACATCTATATTAGTCAATATCCGTACAAACTAACACATCTATAACACACACAGGTCTTATAAGATAAACATTTTTTCAAAAGGATGTGTTTTTAACTTGTGTTCAGTTTACTTCAGTCTATAAAAGTTACTATGAAGCGGTGAAGTAATATTTTAAATATTTAAAGAAACAGATATTGTCTAAAGCCCATTATAGATTCGGTTGACCCGCTCAATATTAGTAGGCCTATTATCTTTTTCGTGCTTGCTTCTGAATGTAATGATATGACAGAAAGAAAACACCGCGACGTTTTGTAAATTTCACCGAACACAGGACAGAAGTGCGACTATGTTGTGTTCTGAGAGAGTGATAATGAAAATATTCTTATCTACAATTTGTATTTCAAATCTGTGAAATGTCACTAATTTACTTTACGTTTACCAATATCTTTGTCAACATACGAACAGTCGAAATAATAGGCACTTTCGTCATACAATATTTCTACCGTACTTCATCCTGTTTCTATCATATTTATATGTTTGACCTTGGTATAAAGTTTGTATGATATACATATTGATAGCTCACAAAACATCCATTTATCATAGCTGTATTACAAATTCTCTTCTATCATGATATCATACAGTAAATTATAGTAAATCATACAATCTAGTTGAAACATTAATCATTATTCCTACTTTGGTACACCTTAAAATTGGATTGTCTGTACTCGGTAAACATATTACAATTTTTATGTATTCTTTTTGGCACAAATGTGTTTTGTTCCTGTATAAACATCTCGAGATTGTACAGAATCATTATATATAACGATGCCATATTATTACGGACTTAAACTGTCATTCTCTAGTCTTTAGGCAAAAGAGTGATTTTTAATACCCAAGACAGACGTAGAATTCGTATATAATGGAAGCTTTTGGTGTGTGGGATTAGATTTCAAATGATACTCCCACAAATACAATACTATTTACTGAAGTATTATTAAACCACCAGAAAATGTTTGCTTTCCATGTTATTCATAATGTCGAATTACGGTGTTTGCCTTCACTATGATAAGCAATGAAGAAATTATGTTGTTTGCTGATATGAAAGTAAACTCTTATATCAATATCTTTCATTTCAATCAGATAATCGACTTTCTTACAGTAAATATATCGTTTTTACATTGATAAGCCGATTTCCCTCCGGTCGGGTCCATGTATTTGACCACTGATGCGACAGAGGAAACAACTTACTCATTTCCCTTTGCCGAGCTCTGTTCTTTTAATAGCAAAATAATGATCATTTAAACTCTACCGATAATACAGAATAAAAGTCCAAATAATAACCTTGAAAATAAATTAAATGTATCAAGAAACACAGCATCAAGGCAATTACGAATGAAAATATTTATGAAAATTATTTGTGGTTGTGGAAATTGGAAGTTTGACACAAAAGGGACACTTCAATCTTTTCCTGGTTTTCCACTCGATTGTAAATACACATGTGATTTCCGAAAAGTAAAATTATCACTTACAGAGCCGAAGAGGTGACTGTTTCTGGTCATATTTCATACAATTATGATGACAATAAAGGCAAATTTTGCACAAAACCAGATCAGATAATAATCTAGCGATTACGCTAATCCAAATGCATGTGCGAACCAAAGTTGAATTTAGGATATTCCTTTGATATTAAAATTGAAATTACTGAAAAACGCACTTATCAGAAAATTATTTTATCATATTTGATTTATAATGTGGTGTTTATCAATCATTTCGTGAAGTAGACGAGGCATCATCAATTTTATTTTTAACAGCATAGATATAGCTTTTGTATTGGAACTTCTCTTAGAGTCTATAAATCTTTAAGTATTCTGCCGTCAAAAGAGTTTGAATGGTGATTGAATTTCCTGTATTACGTGAATTTCCTTTCCCTAACAAAGATACTCATATCTTCAAAGGAATAATGAATATTCTTAAAGCGGTAGTCTAGAGACCTCGTGACAATACCGCGCTTGTCAAGGCCATGTACATGATTGTGTTCAAAAATGGTGTTAAGAACACAGGAGCATACGTTTAACATGATTCTAGTCAACTAAGTTGTAGTACTTCTATATTCAAGGCCTAAATCAACCACCGAAAATGCCGCCCGAAGAACTTTTAATCAGAAGTACTCGCCCACGTTAAAATCTTAAACATTACAAAGACTACATTATCGGTTCCATATGGATGATTAGGCAAAGCTAATTATTCAATCGTGCATTAAATTGTTATCATTAAATACACACCACTTATTTCACCAACACAGACAACCTGGACTTGTCATCATTGAGTTAAGGCATTGTTTTGTAAAATTGATAGAAAGAAATAATTCAAGAAGAAAATCAAACTTTAAATATAGAAGATTAAAATCAGATATAGAATAGCGTTTCTTTCCCGTAGAGACGACTGAAATTTTGTTATAGTATCACAACCATCTCGTCTACGAGATATTAATTATCTGATTATGATCATGGACTTAATTACTTGATTAGTTTTCAAGATGGTCACTTGAGAATAATTCATATAAACTTATAAAGTCATTAAACTAATGGGTAATATAAGATAAACTTATTATTGATCTAACAGGGTAGTTAAAAGTTTGACAGAGTGCTCGACAAATGAGCAAAGTGATGCACAATTTATATTTCATTATGAAGATTCATCCATCATGATTCATTTATCATATCCCTCGTGGTGCAGATTGGTGGTGTTATCGCATTTCTACCACCACGACCACGATGTTTTAACAACAATGGAATTTTAATAAGGAGGTCGAGTAGGGCAATAATATCGCTCAGAGGCAATTCTTTTTTTTATTAACAATGCTTAGACGCTTAAACACAGAAATTCACAGACGCAAACCTTTACAACATTGTCCCCTTTAAATGAGAATGAACTTGGCGGTAGCGATTTTCTACTGATGCAGAATTTGAAATTTTGTAATAGATGTAATTGAAATGTAATATAAAAAGATAAGAAGGAACCTCGCTGTGATGTTTTTGCTAGATCAAGTATATCATATAACTGTAATTTTTTACTTAAAATTAGATTGCTTCCAGTTATTTGTATGTATTTCTATTTTGTGATATGATGTGTACCACACTAGACGAATTCACAAATGTTTAGATCTTGCTCCCTGGAGTGACTCTATAATATATAGCTAGATATATTTTTGCATAACGTAATATAAAAGAGATGGAATCTCATCCCATCTATATGCTATGTTTTATACAGTCAAACAATATATACCTTTTACACTTTCCTAGTCAAACTACATGACTTGTATCTTCCACTATCAAAATCAAATTTAATGGCATGTATCTTCAAATATATATTATGTATAACAAACAATTCAAGTGAAACTATGTGTTATGTATCCCATTATCCAATTTAAATAATAGTTTATTTTGCATTATCCGAGTCAAACATAATGACATGTATTTCTCATATCTCTGTTATATACAGCCTATATACTATAGAATTGTATGCACTCGACTGACATATACCCGACACAAGCACTACTTATTCCATCAGTAAATTATTGGAAACCTTCAGAAGTTCGGTAGTTTGTTGCACACATGGCTTACAGTTTAATTTAACTATAAGTTATTTTAATATAACTATTTTGTAAGAATCAGAGCATGTTGCACGTGTAAATATTGTCATAAATATTCCAAGAAATATGATGGTTAAATAATGTTAAACTTTGTCAACCATGAAATCAGCCTTTATATTATTTCGATAAGGTCCATCTTCTTTGGGTGATAATGACAAAATTAACTAAATCGATCTAGAATTGTGCTTTCTTTTAGGGTGTTGGAACATGTTTCGAAGAACAAGAGCAATAACTCGTTAGAGTTCGTCCTTGGATTATAATGAACACCTTACAAAGTTTTGTCCAAATCTAATAAGAAATATGTGTTGTGGAGTGTTTACGATCTAAAAAATTTAAAGTGTTTTGAAAAGAAGGACAATAATTTTTTTTTCTTATTTTCGACAGAGTTAATCCTTCGGTGATAAACTATTTCACCAAGTTTCGTCCAAATCCATCAATAATGCCTTCAAGAGTGTTATAGATCAATAGATTAACTGACGTGATTGACGACAATACATGCGCCACATTTTATGAAGGTGTATAAAAATGCCACTTTCTATCTTACATTTCAAGATAGGCCTACCCATACATTTCTTTACCCTCTTTCCTATTTTTCTCAAATTATTTTATAATAAACCTTGCAGACAATTGGATCAGTAAGATCTGACTTATGAAGTGATCAAGAAACTTTCTTTTGGAGGATCTATTTCCTGTAAGAGAATCAGATACTGCATGTTCGTGTTCATAGATAAGTCTTTTACACTAATGACTTGAAAAGATAGTTGAATTGTCTGCCATTATATTATCAAACGTCTGTTTTCTCTTTTAGTTTCCTTTCTTCCACTTTTTGCCCGCGGATACACGATATAAGAAAACAAAACACGAGACCGTATTGATGATTGTATTAAAAGGCAGGTCGTATTGAACTCATGGTATAACCAAATCATACCATTGGTATTGAGCAATAGGAATAACTTTTCAAGTGCATAATATTGTGTGTTTGATATTCTTTTGGATAAATTGTACAAGCGACGATCGATTTTTATTTTAACTAATCTGTGTTATCAAAATGCTTAGCACTGCAATGTTACATACTCACAGAATTATGTTCATACTGCAACAAATCACCGATTTGCGTATTTTATCTAATTCAGAAACTGTAGCCTTTTCTAAACTATTTTTGTGCCAATGTCACGTCAATTATTCTCTCACTGATCACTCTATTACTCTCTTTACAGAATAAAACCCATCTCAATATTGAAAAGCGGACAAATTTGACAGCTCTAATGTTCTCATTTCCATTTCTTATAAATATAATATATAAATTGTCAGTGAATTTAAAAAGATCAGAGAAATTCACAAAATTTATATTCTTACATCATGTCGATATTTTTGTAAGGAATTCAAAAGTAAAACCCATTTTTGATTCCTTGAATGTACCAAAACTTTCTTTAGTTTACACAAATAATCAAATCGTCACAAACTTATATCAACACAAACCGATGATGCTCTTGGATCATCGGCCACCAATATTGATACATGCAGTTATCACAGGAATAAATGACATAAATAACACTTCCTTTACCCTAATGATACAAATGTAACAAAAAAATGAAAATAAAATAAAGCGAATTGTAACATAAATTGCATTTTTTCCTTAGATGGTTTAATTAAATAATTTTCTAAAAAAAACTTATGTACAAGCCAAATAGAATCATAGAGGAAAGTAGGTGGAGCCCAGGTAAGCTACAGTCCATTTTGTTGTTATTGCATCACCTCCTTTTTAAACAAAATAATAACTTGCACGAGCCTCTATGTCTAAAGGCGGGCAGACATGTAGTATTTTCGGATGATGGTCTTCAAATAATTCTAGAGTGATAACGAACTAAAAATTGAACGCCTTTTCAAGAACAACGGCAATTACTCATATAAAATATTTTTCGATTTTTCTGATTTTCAACAGGATTCATCCTTGTGTGATTAAAACGCGTTTTAAAGAACAACGGCAATATGTAGGGTTTATCCTTGGGAAATTACAAACGATCAAACAAAGTTTCGTCAAAAAGTCAAGAATTGTGCTTTCTAGAGCAAATGTGGACCGACGGACATACTGACGAAAGTATACGCCCCATATGTCATGTTACGTAAAAAAAGCGAATTACTTACCAGCTTTTGTTTCTTTTAATAATTAAAGTAAAATTTTAAATAAAAGACCAGACCTGTTATCCTTCTTTGACTATCAAATGACAATTAGGAATGTTCTGCAAAATTTAATGCACTTCAAATGCATAAAGAGTTCCGAAAAAAGTGAAATTTTAAATCCGAATATCCTTCAATTTCGTGTTTTAGAAATTTCAATCTTAGATAAATATTATTCTTACTATTTTAGTGAAGTATTTTTTTCTTATCTTGTAATACCACAGATTCACCCACTTGACTGTTACAAACAATTGCTTTTTGTAATAAAGTTTCTACATTCACGTAAATTTACAAGTGAAACTTTAATATGCAAGAAAATATTTTAGCCGTTGGGGAAAAACTGTGATATAACTTCACATATTTATTTGAATATGTATCTTAAGTGGTTACATGAACTAATAATACTGCCATAGGAAAACAAAGGAAATGTAAAATTCCGACAGCGTTGTTATTGGGAAGATACCGATCCTTGCTATTAATTTTGAACAACGTAGCCATTTCCAACCGATAATTAGCTTCCAATTTGAGGACATATCTATCCTATGATTGTACATTAGATGTTTAGAAAAGGTAGGCCAAGGTCGACTATATATCTGCTCGTAGTCGGCATAAGGAGAAAAAGAGTCCGACTAAAAATCGCAAACAATCACACCAAGCACAAACAATATTCTAGTAGTAGGCCTATGCAAATTGCAATAAAAGACGCATTGTAAATATGAATAACTTAGAACTGCAACGAGAGCGGCTCATCACTTCCAACAAAAACTATTTGACCTTAAACCAGATTGTTACGAAAAAAGTAATTATTCAAAAAAATATTCATCGGTAATTAATGTAGGGTTAATACCTGAAAGTGTGCTGATTACTCAGTTTTGTACCCTCATATCGATAAATTGACCGCTAAGGTACATCCATTTAGTTCTGGGATGACAAATACGAGCAACTTATGGAAACTGTGAATTTCTGTCGACATAAAACCAGCTTACTGGAGATGTAAATCGGAAAAGACAAGGCGAGTACTCCATTAAGTCAATAGTTTCAGAACAATATAATCAGCGATAGAATAACGGTTGTCCGCAGGGTATCCCTGTTGGACAAAATTAAATCTATACTGACATCACCTACGCACGGAGAGTCGATCACTATTGAATTAATTGACATTTGGAGAGTACAAATGTAATAAACAGGGTGTCATAGACCAAGGTAGGTTACAGCCTCCTTCTTCCTTTATTAGTTTCTGATTAAACACAGTTGATAGTGTTTAATAGATAACAGTTAAAAGCCCAATGGTAAGAAGTGATTTCTTTGAGGTCAGAAAAACTGTCTATTTTGTTTATCACAATAATTAATGTTTTTCTAATGCACACAATAAATTCGTCATCTCTTTTACTTCAAATAGAGATATTTGTGAACATGCGGGAGCAAGTCAAACCATATATAAGAGCAGCATATTTAATGTATTGAACCGTTCACAGAAGATTCACATATACAAATTATATAATCATATATGATATATTTCACCGTCTACATTAGGTTATAATCTATCAAGTGATTCAAGCAACTTTAAAACAGAATTGCAATTGAACGGTTAATAAATTCAGGCGGGCATTGACCACCGAATATACACCATACAAATCAGTTTCTTTTCAGGTGTTTGAGATTAAGATGGGTAATAGGTTACAACAAATGTGCTCGCGCTATAAAAAAAAAAATTATGGGGAAATTGTTTGATATGAGACAGTAGAAAACATACTGAGAAATTCGAATTATCAATGTAGTCCATTATAGCACTATTTTTATATCTCAGGAAATGTTACTAGCACACATATTTGACCCATATATACTTCACTCTCCAAAACCTAAATTAAAAATCGTATTACCCTACTTACGATAAAATCACGTCTAATTTATATGCTCTGATTTGAAGACGGTTAGTGTTCAAAGGGAACATTCTTAACATGTTTTAGTAAGTTACCAATACTCAGACCAATATCGTGCAGAGTAGATATCGTTTTTATGTGAAATTATGTTTTGTCTTGATACTTTGAAGAGTAATTATGTGAATACACATACTTTTATACTTTCGTTATCGTCGATGATGCTATCAATATGTCGATTTACTGAAGATAAGATTTACCATTGCCTACTATCAAGTTCCTACATATCGGTCCTTTAACTAAATAACTTAAACTTAATATGAAATTACCATCTTATTAGATTTGAATGTAATTAATTAATATATAATGCTTTCCAGGTCTCATCTTCTCTTAACCTTTCAACAACACTTGATTTTAACAATGAATCTATATCAACTTTATTATTGCTTTTAATAATTTACAAATTTACTATTTGGTTTCATTCCATGAAAAAGTTTTCGACTTATGGTGAAAGCTTTTTTAGAAACATTTTTTATCACAAATACGGACACCCCTATTACTCTGTGTCGGTGTACGGTGTAAGGTGAAGAATTATGAGAATTATGAATTATAATAATTATATAGGTGATCCGCAAGTGCGCTCTCCGGGCTACAATCAATTTCCATGTGTCCTTTGATCACCTTTTCATCAGTTCACCCTCCTTGGCCAGGTACATTCGACTTTGCTTATGGTTGCATTATGGCATTCGAAATTGTGTCATAAGGAGTTTTTATTAAGTGTTGTTCAAAGAGAGGTTTTGTGTCGCAATTAACGCTGTGCAGATTCAACTGCTGTTTTAAATATAGTTCTTCAAGCTAATCGTAAGTTGACGTGCTGCAGTGTTCTCTGTTTCTCTGTAAATCATTTGGTGACAAGATGAGTGTCAAACTGTTTCTGGTAATGTTAACAACTAATGACCAATAACCAATATATTTGGTAACTATGATATGTAATAAACAGTATAATGTATTATATCGTGTATAGCACGGTAAAAGCCAGCACAATCCTTGCATTCATACTCGAATAGACCTAAACGTAGCGGAAGAGTAGTTACTATATATAATTTATGATTGCTACAATAGTACATTTATCAAATTTAATAGGCTTCATGTTGATGGTTTACATCAATACCAACATCAAAACAAAGCCATCAAACTTAAATCTATCTGTGTATATCGTGCCTTGTGAAGACGGGCAATGAGTGGAAATTTTGCAAGGACAGCAGCATAAGCCTGCTCTTTTTCCAACTATCGAGGGAACTTTAACGTGCACAGCCAGTAGCATATGGGGCCCAGGTTTATTGTCCAATTCGAACGACTGGTTATTTTTTCCATGTCAGGCCCTCTTACCTTCATCACTTTGAGGGAGAAACCAGGTAAAAATATCCAAAGGTATTGTCTCAACCTATGTCGGGATTGAACCCTGGACATTCAGGTTAGCGAGCAAGCGTTTTGACGCACTGAGACAGCAAGGCTCCCATTTTCCTTTCTGAAAGCCCACGATACATAACGTTGAAGGTAGTCCCTCTGATAGTTTTCCGTGAGAAATTTCGCATTTACAGCAGTGAGTCGAATCAATCTTTAAAAATGATACACAAAATTGTTGCATTGACTGAATAATAAACACAAGTAAATATGATTGGAATTACCCTTTTGTTTTGTTTCTACATCACCCGAAGATTATTACGACCTCTTTTTTTCTGATTTGAAATCGAAGAAAACTAAGAAACGTGCATATTTTCTTTAAAGTCTTTGTTTAAACATCAATAAGTCGATTATAATGAACCTAGTTATTATAGAAATTGGCATTATGATTGCATCAGAGTTTTATCAGACAATAACAAAATTATCGCTTACATAATAAACATTTATTTTAATCACTCAGAGCCGACACATATAGATTTTATTTCAATCCGTTTTCTCTTCAAAACTTCATTTTCTTTTGATTTCTCACAGATTCTCAATTTCCTTGTGACAGAAAGAATTCTGTTTTCTGATTTACAAACGATGGCGTGGGGTCATTTCAATATTACACGATAAGACTAAAAACGAACTTTAATCTCTTCTGCAGATTTTCTTATAAAAATATGTCTGTTTTTTAATGATTGCATTTACAATGTTTTTCTTTGAAAGGCGTTTCTGTGAGAGGTAATCTTAGTATATATCGGCTTTGCCAATTATTCCACGTCCACGGCGTCAAATCGTTAAGAAGGAAAAACGCGTGATAGAAATTCGAGAAGCGTAAAATGTAAGGCTGTCTTAAGCACGAGAGTTAGTTTATCAGACAGAGGCTTGGTAATGTTTACAATGGTGATGACCTATACTGATTCCAAGTCAGAGGTCAAAATTACCCAATAACTTCACTGTTTAGTATTTTTCTTATCTTAACGAAAGGTTCAGACTCTTTAATATCAAAGTTAAATGTGGAATCTATATCTTTCATATAACAGTTGGGATTGTTAACACATAATGAATGCAATTGTTTCAGACCGTATTTTCATAGTGTTGAAATTTCTTTATGATGTGAAACGGCTTTGTTAATTGCATAATATTCTACGTGAAGCTTTTTTCATCGTTACAGTTCAAAGCGTCGCTGATCGAAGATTTTTATTAATATAATCGTGCCTTGCCAGTTGATTTTCATTAGACTTACATTTACAGTTAAACAAACGTTTGTTTGAGTCGATCAAGAGCTTTTGGTTGATTGAATTTTCAGCGTCTAGTTTTTGGCATCATTATCCTATATGATGTTGTCTAATATGATGTAAATAGATTTTGAACTCTATTTAAAGTTAGATCACCAGAAAGGTCGGAAGTTTATTTATTTCTATTGGCACTTTACGGAATATGCGGTACCGTTAAAGCTAATATCTTTAAAACTAGATCAGCGGAAACGTTTGAAGTATATTTATTTTCTGCTGGAATTCTTCTAAATGTTTAGTTAATTTGTATAAACTTCAACAGAACCAACTTACAATATTGAACTTTTTGTGGAGAGAACTTTAGAATTGATAAAATGGAAACATTAGATCACTCGAACATGTCAAATGTTTCAAACGTTACGGACGATTATGAGTATTATTACGAATATGACTATGAGGATTCCATTAACAATATACCTCTAGATGAACTTATTCCTACCAGCATTACATACTTTTTAACATTGACACTCGGAGTCGTTGGTAACTCGTTAGTGATATTTTCAATTTCCTACTACAAACGTATGAGAAGTACGACCAATGTGTTTTTGTTAAGTTTGTCTTGTGCTGATTTGTTAGTAGTGTTGATTTGTGTTCCGATAAAGGTAAGTTAAATTACTATAGTCAACAAACCATATTTACTTACTTATCAATTGGCAGTGTCAATTATAAGCGTTAACGATTTTTTATTGTTAAGT
This sequence comes from Lottia gigantea, assembly GCF_000327385.1. Taxonomy (NCBI): domain Eukaryota; kingdom Metazoa; phylum Mollusca; class Gastropoda; family Lottiidae; genus Lottia; species Lottia gigantea. The sequence goes on from NW_008706746.1 coordinate 2,153,474, forward strand.
AACAACTAGTTAAACATGGAAGTTAATTTCATATTGCTATTCCTTGTCGGATCGTCTTTACAATCAATAAGCTCTTTATCTTATTTAAATTCTTTTACCCTGATATTGTAAGGGTTTCATAACGCAAATAACACAGACAGTAGTTATAAACCGCATTATATTCAAGTGAAGTACATTTCAAATTTTCATATTAATATAGTTTCAGATACTTGCCTTTAGAGAGGGAAAGTGCAATGATAGGCTTATCTGAGACTCTCTTTTATCAACTTGTTGGATTGCCAAGTTTCTATACACTGCAATAAAGACTTGCAGAACCTCCTTCTATCATGCTATTTGTACGATATTAGTAACATTTGTTTTTGTTATTCGTATAGATTTCTATCAATATCAGCAGCCGTCACATTTTATTTTTCGGAAGAAATACAAATAAATTCTTTACTACTCTTTACTATTACTGCGATGAAAGGTGTACATTTAAAAGTCAGTCTGTATTTGCTATGTATTGTCCTATCAGATTAACAAGTCCTGTAAATAGAATAGAGGCAATGTGTGCATGAGGTGTAACTTCTACTAAATGTTACCACCATTCACTATAGCAATGGGTCAAAAGGGGATATGCGTCATATACTGTGCACTGTTGTAATTGAATCGAGAAGTAAGACCTTATTGAGATGATCACTCGAAATCATGACACTGTAGAACCAATAGAACCATGACGAACATAAAAATTAATTGGATTGCTACCGGTTTATGGGGAAACGAGCCTATCAATTAAATTATATGCTTGTCCTTCGAATTTAATGAATAACGAAAACAGTGATTAAGGAAACTTCATGTAAACTACATTTCACGTTAAATGATGATTTAGTTTAGGTATTTGAATGAATCTTACTTTTAAAAGAGCATTCGATTTTCCTGAGTAAGCACATGATTTTCAATTAAAATTTTAGCTCGGATAAATTCTTGCACATAGTTTGGGGATGTGCTATGATAGAAAATTGGAGACACTGTGGTTTTAGACCTTTTACTTATCCGGTTTTATAGGGGGCACTATTCTGTTATATTACAACGCCTTTCTGTAGACGAACCTGACGGGAAATTGGAATGATGCAAACAGCAGAACCTTTTTTACTAACCCTCTTACTAGCACATCCGTTATCGGAAAATCACATATCGATAGCGCTGTCCCGAATTTTGCCAGAATCTAACCCCAGATCTTGACACTAGGTTGGCAGCAAAATTTTGTCCTGGAGATTTTCCAATTCCAGCCATTACGATGTCATTAACTTATTTTCCAAAATGGCAATAATATAATTAACTAGAACATAAATAGATGTTTGAACAGTTATTTCCGTAAATAAGAAATTACTGTTCTTAGTAATTATCGTCATAGTTTAGAGGAAACCTCTTAAACTTCCATTTAAACATATTGATATGTCTAATTGCAGAGTAATTCTTGTATGATATATCTGTAATGTCTAATTGATCAATTTCAAGTTGTTCTCAAAATTGGAATATTTATTGACAAGAATATGCGATTTATGAGATTTCTGACGTAAAAGGTGTGCATTCGACGTTAATTATGATACCCTTGAAGATACGAACAATTTAGGAAATATTCTAGCTTGGTAAACCCAGATTTCTACGTTGACGAACAACATGTCTACATTTTTATAGGTCTATGGTCACGGTTATACTGGAAGGTGAGACCATCCGCCCCAGATCAATTGTCTTCTACAGATACGCATTATTGGCGTATATGTACATGTATTGTACATTTGAAAATTATCCAGTCCTCGGTTTATTGTAAAAGCAGAACGCCGCTTTTTTCTAACGTGGAAACAGCTAGTCAATCATCTTTTAGGTGTCATTTATCTCTTTCGCTTTCCCCGCTACCCGAAAATATGCTTGAATACCAATGAATAAAACGATATGATACTTTCTACCAAATCCAACTCTTATCAAGATCTTATATAAAGAAAATCATATCACCACAATATCAAGGGTGGTCAATCATATCTTGATTTGGTATAATTGCCATCTATCATTAATGTAGAAATCGTTCTCAGAGCTTTTAGACGTGTCACTTAATTATATGAAACGTCACTTATGGGTCATGTCAATCTAATTCTGTTCCTAATTCCTAATAAAGTATTAAATCTTACAACTGGAATAATATTAAAGACGGTGGGGGGATTGGGTTTTGACAACCCTCAGAAACTGCACCTTTTGTATCAGTTTAATGATAGTGTGTTTCCTGTTTCCATTAACTTGTCCAATATCAGAAAATCTTTACTTAAAAAAACTTTATTCATTTATAAACCTTTCCAGTCAATTCCATCTTGAACTTTCGACCAGAATTGCTTCGAATAGCCTGTGAACAGTCTTTACATAAGAAATGCTTACTTCATATACCTAATAATCGATAAATATTGCTGTCATTCAGAAAAATATTGGATTGAAATAGATTTGATAAAAGTTTAAGCGCAGGATTCTTTTACCGGGATCGATTTTACCAGTACAAAGGGTATTTTATTTGGTGGAGTAAGATCGCTATGAATCCATGTGGCCCATGACATCTTAATTATTCATCTTACCTTTTAAAAAAATATTAGTTGTGAAAGTTAAACATTATGTATCCTCCAACTTGGAATTGTTACACGCGAGTTACTTGTGAAAATTCAAACGGCGAAAAATGTGAAACATTACTTTGGAAAGTTTCGTAAAGGATTTTCAATTGTGTTTTTGATTTAACATCATAACAAACTTTGAAAATTTTTTAATGGATTTAGTGCTGAAGTGGAAATGAAATGAATGGAGTTCTACGTTCTACTTTTCTGCACCATTCAGGCTAATGAAGATGGAGATAAGTTAGATGCCGTATAATAATCGCTATTGTATCTCATAAAAATCAAGTTCATGATTTTTTTGCATTGTTTACTTTTTCTAACAGAAACTAAGCAGATATATTTTCAAAAAATGTAATCGTGAGTCGGGTTTAATGATTCCTTTGGGTATATATCTAATATATATGTTTCTTTCAAATCGTTATATATATCATCTTCTGTGTGGTAAAATATTTTAAAATGATAGTCATAATCCAGAATGCTGCATTACCAAATGAAAATATACAAGTGGGGATATTTGGTATGAAACAAATGACATGAAATCAACTTTGACAATACCAACATACTGACAATCAATAAGCATAGAAATAGAGCCAGGAGACTATAAGCCGAACGTCAGAAGATACCTGCCCGACCTAAACAGAAAAGACGGTTCGCTTGTCTCATGCAGATGATAAACTTATCAACCTGAAATTATCAACATGTATTACAAGTGTGATATATATTATTTTATTTAGAAATATTTCAACTAAAGCAAATATATGGTTATGTTAAACATTGTAATTCTCTTTCCAAAGGTTTTAACATTAACAATAATTGTTTTCTGTAGAATATTGTACTTTTTATACGCCCACACGTAAGATGGGCGTATATTGTAATCACCCCGTCGGTCCGTCGGTCCGTCCGTCCGTTCACATTTGACTCTACAGGCTACAGTTCTTTATGGATTCTTTTGATTTTTATTTTGTATGTCAATGTTGTTATGAAGATGATCCCTATTGATTTTCGTGATGATCGGATAATTTTTCACCGAAATATCGTGTCTGACTTGACGTTTTTCTCTATTAGCTATATTGAGCAGCTCGTGCTCACTCTACAGGCTACAATTTTTTACAGATTCTTTTGATTTTTATTTTGTGTGTCAATGTCATTATGAAGATGATCCCTATTGATTTTCGTGATGATCGGATAATTTTTCACCAAAATATCGTGTCTGACTTGACGTTTAACTCTATTAGCTATATTGTGCAACTCGTGCTCACTCTACAGGCTACAATTTTTTACAGATTCTTTTGATTTTTATTTTGTATGTCTATGTCGTTATGAAGATGATCCCTATTGATTTTCATGATGATCTATCGATTTTCATGATGATCGGATAATTTTTCACCGAAATATCGTGTCTGACCTGACGTTTTACTCTATTAGCTATATTGTGCAACTCGTGCTCACTCTACAGGCTACAATTGTTTACAGATTCTTTTGATTTTTATTTTGTATGTCAATGTCATTATGAAGATGATCCCTATCGATTTTCGCGATGATCGGATAATATTTCACCGAAATATCGTGTCTGACTTGGCGTTTCACTCTATTAGCTATATTGTGCAACCTTGTAGTCACTAAAGACTGTTTAATCATTTCTGACAGCTGCCAGTGGGCGTATGTTACCTTGCCTGGCAAGCTATCTTTAATGTATTTATTGATTAGTTAATAATTAAGTAATGTATTAATAAACCACTTCATCTCTTGTGCCCAAATGTAAAAGTAGTTTGCATATAACTTTTTATCACTATAATGTAGACTAGAGAAACACATCGATTCGTAGCATAAAACTTTAGCGAAGTAGGTCCTTGGAGTCTTTTAAGATGGTTCCCTTATTTTCATTATGAAAATGAAAATGCTAATATTTATATGAATAGAACGTAGATGTGTTCCAATGACTTGGAAAAAATAGCAGTTTGTCTTACATGTCCATAATTAATTCATTATTAGCTAAATTAGAAGATAATTACCAGCAGAATTACAATGAATAACCGATCAAGAAAGGCCAAAAAGTCTTTTTTGTTCATCCAGACTGTACATACATGAACATTTATGATTGGTTAATTTCTCTTTATTATATGCAATAAGAACATAATGATATGATTAAGAATACATGATAATTAATTAAAAACACTGATTAATCGAATAGTTTGCTTAATTTGACACTAAAAAATAGGAAAACCCATCTTTAAGCAAAGACTGTCTTGTTTTTGCGCCTCTGTTATCGACTGTTTACGCACCTCACAATATCTTTAATGAATGTTTTATTTAAATAAAATTTGCACTTCCCTTTTTCAGGTTCCCTGGGTCATTAATTATTTACCAATCTTTTATTTCAAATGGAATAAAATGCGCTCTGGTGATTCACATATGAATCAAAACGAATTTAGTTTAATGAACATTAAAAGAAAGACAAATTGCTTTTGATTCACGTCATAAAGGATAAATCCGTAGACAATATTATAATAATGAAACATTCCACTCAGAGTCATGGTATTTTCAATTTTCCAATTGTGGAGAGAGAGTGTATTGGCCTTTCTTCTTGATACACCGAAGACAGCTCAACCGACATACCCCGAGCTCTACTACATGCCATTGTGTTTAATGGAAGTATGTCCAAATTGTCATGTGATGCTGTGCATCTGGTACTGGTAGTTCAATCATCATAGTTATTCGTTTGAGATTACTACCGTTTTCCGAGTTCCTTAGTTTTAGATAAAAACAACTTGTCTTCAAGATTAGCACGTAAATAAAGCAAAATTCATTTCGTTTCGCCAGTTTGAATATATATCTCTTACATAATATACAGAGATCAGAAAATCTTTTTAGAATCATAACGGTTGTTTGACATCTTTTATTTAACAGTCTGGAAATTCGTATTCTCAGTCACTCAGTTGGATATAGAACGGAGTTTATGAGACCAAGACCATGTGGTTAGCGCTGTGAAAATAGCTATTTGAAACACGACTTTCGTCATTTCATAGCAATAATAACAGTCTACCAGATCATTTTTAACAACAGGGCGAAGATTGTTTAGTGTGATGTGTGAGATTTTGCTGTACTTTCTTGATAATATCGTTGTAATGGACTTTACTCTTTGTCTAGATTCTTAAGCCATAAGAAATGTTTTTTTAATACGCCCACATGGAAATGTGGTCCGTTGGTCCGTTAGTCTGTCGGCCCGTCAACATTTCTTGTGAATACAATAGAGACTACAGTTTTCAACTGATTTTAATGGAATTGGTGTGATCATTTATATTGATGAGGTCTTGGTCAAGTTCGAATTTGACGATCTTTCGATGAACGGGTTTTGAATTATTGCCCTTGACTTAGGAAAAACGCGTCAAAATTTGTTTCTGAACACTATAGAGACTACAGTTTTCAGATGATTGGAATGAAATTTGGTGTGATCATTTATATTGATGAGATCTTGGACAACTTCGAATTTGATAATATTTTGATGAACGGTCTTTGAGTTATTGCCCTTGACTTAGAGAAAACGCATGAAAAATTAGTTTGTTGACACCTTACAGTTTTCAATTGATTTTAATGAAACATGGTGTGATCATGTATATTGATAAGATAATTTGATGTATTTGTTTTATTGATATTGATTTTTAAAAATTTGGTGGAATTTCTCGGCATAAATAACTGACAGTAAATATATATATCATCGAATTCAAACTATTGAAATTCCTTTTATATGAGAGAGTGAATCAGGGAGATGATGAAAGTGAATCAATAAGATGAGGAGAGTGAATCAGGAAGATGAGGAGAGTGAATTAGTAAGATGAGGAGTGTGAATCAATAAGATGAGGAGAGTGAATCAGGAAGATGAGGAGAGTGAATTAGTAAGATGATGAGAGTGAATCATAGAGATGAGGAGAGTGAATAAGAATGATGAGGAGAGTGAATCAGGAAGATGAGGAGAGTGAATCAGGAAGATGAGGAGAGTGAATCAGGAAGATGAGGAGGGTGAATTAGTAAGACAAGGAGAGTGAATCAGGAAGATGAGGAGAGTGAATCTGAATCAGGAAGATGAGGAGAGTGAATCAGGAAGATGAGGAGAGTGAATTAGTAAGACAAGGAGAGTGAATCAGGAAGATGAGGAGAGTGAATCAGGAAGATGAGGAGAGTGAATTAGTAAGATGAGGAGAGTGAATCAGTAAGTCGTATTTTTGAGTTACTAAGACGGATTTGAAAAAAAAATGTTTGTGACCCATTTTCGAGTTAATAATTCGGATTTTCGACTTACTAAGTCGGATTTGGAAAAAAAAAATATGTGTGGCACAATTACGCTTCCGTATAAATCGGTTTGATACGCAATCTATTATTTTTGTTCTAATTCTAGTTATTGTCTGTAGAAAAAACTGAAAATGATGTAGCATTTCTGTTGTGATCGCTATCTAAACTTGAAGGAAATTTCAAAGTAAAACTATAATTTTTGCGCAACCGGAAGTGGTTTACCGGGGTAATCCGTGAGATTTAATCCGTAGTGGAACCAGCGAGGTGATCCAATACAAACGTTCGCAGATGATGCAAATTGCAGATAAGGTATTATCAAATCTGTTCACGTTCTTACTTGACTTTATACTCATGGGTCAAGTATCATAGATCAAGCACAATTTCTTTCAATTATTTTTCGAAATATTGAAGATACAATGTAGATATACAATGTGTTGATAAGCATAAGTTAAGTTAAGGAGTGCCATGTAAATGATAGGCTTAAAAGCACCGGGGTTAAAAGCTATCTAGCTAGAAGTTTCAAAAAGTCCAAAAACCATGTGATAAGTTCTCGTGCCACGCTCGGAGCTGGTCACAGTTCTAGTAGTATTTGAAGTGTCAATTATTGTATCTAAAGTTTATATTATCATATTAAATATTGTATCTAAAGTTTATATTATCATGTTAATTATTGTATCTAAAGTTTATATTATCATTTTAAGTATTGTATCTAAAGTTTATATCATCATATTAAATATTGTATCTAAAGTTTATATTATCATGTCAATTATTGTATCTAAAGTTTATATTATCATGTTAATTATTGTATCTAAAGTTTATATTATCATGTCAATTATTGTATCTAAAGTTTATATTATCATATTAAATATTGTATCTAAAGTTTATATTATCATATTCATTATTGTATCTAAAGTTTATATTATCATATCAATTATTGTATCTAAAGTTTATATTATCATATCAATTATTGTATCTAAAGTTTATATTATTGTATTTAAATTTAAATTGTTTTATTGATTATAATTAAAAGTGTCTTTTCCTACTTTTGTGATCTTTCTTGTATCGCGAAAATTTTACTACTAGTGATACCCGACGTTAGTTTGAAAAAAAAACAACAAAACAACCAGGGCATATGTGCACTTACTATGATGCAATAGGGTATGTATAACGTATGGATGCACCGACTTTTCATTGTCTACATGTGGCTCACGAAAGAAAGCCTCTTGCCTTTTTAAATAGTATCATTTTACCGAATATGTAACAGTTGCGGCGCCAGCCTGGGGTTATAAATAGAGGACAGATCGACTTAATGGGGAAACAACTGTAGAGGTCAAATTTAAAATGCAGCAGCTCTGTGGAAGTGCATGAGCGCAAATCCCCCTTGGAGCATCTGAGAAGGTTATCCCTCAAGAAGATTTTTGAAAAATATAGTTGATTAGGAGCATTGTGACACATATTTTGGGGAAAACACGTATAAAATGATATTTTTAAATTTGTTAAAAATGAAGTTGGGGTATAAACCCTTTTTCTAGAGGGGAAAAACACCCCCTGTAACCTCACTGGTTCCGCCACTGTATAAGACCCTGCCTCTGCAAAAGAGCCCCTCAGTCACCGCAACTATGGTAACCATAGATACCCTAACTATCTCGAACTTCATTTGCTCTTAAAATCTTCGAATGATCCGGAAATTACTGTTATTGTTGGTGTAGAATGAAAGAGAGAGTGATAATTTCCGGAACACCTGTAACCTCTGATCTTTTTCCAGACAGTCAATTGTTCACAGGTGATAATCTAGGTTACCTTTGCTATCTGAGACCAGTAAGAACAATTGTTTCACTAGATTTGAATTTGGTCTTGTACGAAAATGGTTTAACATTTCAAAATTCGTGTAAAATCTAAATCTGCATTGACGCCAAATTAACAGGTAATAATATCATATATTTTAGTGTAAGACAAATGATGAAATGTTACACTTAAAGCGGTCAAAATGTTTCTGATGTTGTCGTGGCTGCTTTTCTTCAACCTGTTTCAAGTCCTTATGATAATGATTTGCAAATTGATGTTATTTTATACTATAAAAATATGTATTCAATACCATACAAATGATTTCTTTTTTTCAAATACAGGTTATAAACTGCTTTGAGGATTTGAGACACTTTGGCTACCTTCCAGTAATAGTGGCGTTAATATAAGATCATTGTCTTTGTCTTAAAGGACCACTGAAGATAACTTTGTTCAAAAAGTAATCTTTCGTGCTGATACAAAAAGTTATAAACGTAACATGAAAAGATGTTTAGATTGCTTATAGTTCATACGTAGATATGTCTCAAAGGAATATGTCTCGAGCCAGGAATAATCGATGTCACTGCCCCGTGTCAGACATCCCAGACCCTCAGATCACATATCACAACTATAGAGATGTCTCATAAGGCTTCTCTTTAGTTCAAGTGCGTCAATTTCAGTGAGAAGTCCTAAAACTTTTATAGTAAAGTAAGTTAATTGTGCATAACGAAGACACAAAAAGAATCAAATAAAAACCTAAAATATGAATTTGGTTTTATGAATCAATAAGTTTTATAGTTTGGGTTACCTTTCAAAATTTAAATGTCCGAATCATAGCGGTTTGTAAATGTTTGAGAAACATAAAGCCAAGGATAGACTTAAATCTTGAAAAGGGTGACCTCTCGTTGACCAAGACAGCGAAGTAAATATATCATGATTGTATACGGTACTACATTAAAGGGAAGGGGAATTGGACCTTGAATATATTTAAAACTAGACAGTGTCTCAAGAAAAGAAGACTTGCTTTTTTTAACTTTCAAATACGTATAATTCTGGACACTTTTAGAAAGCTCGAATTTCGACTTTGAGCTGTGAACACTAATACTGATTGGCATCACTGCCTATCATTCTCATATGTGATATTTTCACATAGACTTATAAAAAAGACAGAGAATATGTCAAGGACATACAGAATGATGTGTACACGTACAGATTTGATGGATAACATATCAAACATTAGAAATATAACCCAATATTAATATTGAAGATTCCCCAGTTGATATTTGCACTTATCATCTGACATTTACCTTGCTGTAGTGTTATGGTGCCTGTGTTATAGAGACTGATGAAATACAAGTTAGCGTTTAAATGAGATCAACGTGAGATTTTGAACAGGCCGTTCGTTAATGTGAAGATGTATTCCAAGTAACTAATCGGAAGGGCTAAGCATCCATGAGAGTTAAATATAGGATGTAGTTCTCGACTCGATAATCAAGGTTTCATCTGTCACTAACGAGTTTCTCTGATGATAGGTATTGTATATAAGAAAACACGATTAACCAGCAAACCAATACTACTTTTATCGTTGTCATTGCATGGCATTTACCTATTTACCTTATACTACATCTATTTATCTCCATTTGGATCTCTATTCAAGGAACTATCTGAACTACAGTGTACACGAACGATTGAAAACACGATTTGATCATTTGATCATCAAGTTATTATGTTACGTATAAATAATCCAACATCATTGTAAATCCATTTTCACTTATTCAATATTGCAATATTCCATTAGCGAGATTTTAACTATGTTTATATATAACCTATATTTTATTCATAAGTGTCTATTTGGAATTTAAAGTCGGACCTATGAAGTAATAATTTATAACAGAACCTATAGATGAGTATTGATATAACATTGAACAATTATGCCATTAGTGTTACACGGCCATGTGTAAAAAATCATACATAGCGGTTAGCACCTTCCCGCATATAAATTTTTTTTATAATAATTAATAAACCATTTTTGTTGCATACCGTTCGCTTTCTATTTCCCAGACGTTCGTACAAAAATCTTCGAAATGGTGGCATTGGATCTGATTTTGCTTATGCTATGTCGTCAATCTAGAAATTGTTACAGGTGGTGTCGTGTGGTGGAAAAAAAATTCCCATTTTTCACAATTTCTGATAATTGGCAAATCTCAGTGCGCATTGTAACTTTCCGAAAATGACAGCGGTAACATTACCAATATGAAATAGATCATACAATAAGAATATGCCTTATCAGTATATATAAAAAAAACTGTGAAATACTATTGTCTTCGTACTTTTGTTGGTAAATCGAATTAATGTTTAAGATGACAAATTTAAAACTGGTGTTTATCAATCATTAGTTTACTTTTTCTGCAAATTACCTCTTTAGGGATATTAATGCTTACCTTTCTTTTCAAATATATGTTTTTTAACAAATATGATGTATATGTGTCTTACGTCAATTATGTTATTATATTTCTTATCTTTTCTGATTAACATCCCGAGGTAATCTTATAAAGAGTAATTTAAACAGTGTAATTTTAATATTTTTAAAAGTTAATAGTTGATCTTAGTTCAAAGATTGTAAAGGTACAACTAACTAACTATATCCGAAAAAGCAATACGAATTGTGCGTGATGTCATTGATACAATATTAAAAAATAAATTCACGGTGAAATAGAGGATTGCTGTAAACAAGTCGAAGGCCGAGTCGGAGGGTATGGGTGGGAGGTTGTGTCAGGGTGGTTTGCCCGAAGATTGCCCGAATAATTATAGAACACTACCCGAAAACACTATTTGTCTGCCCTAGCAGTCGCAGTACCAACACATGTTCAATCAAACTGCACGAAGCCGCGGTGGAATACATAGACTGCGATAGTACCTAAGATTTCCGGACGTGGCACCGCAGTACCAACACATGTTCAATCAAACTGCACGAAGCCGCGGTGGAATACATAGACTGCGATAGTACCTAAGATTTCCGGACGTGGCACCTCAGATTTTTAACTTATAAGGACGTAAAACCAAAAATACTAAGGCCGCGATATATTCTTCATTAAAGGGTATGGCATGGTTACTTTCCATCAAGCCAATTTCAAGAAACATAAGACCCCCTTACTATTCAAACCAGACATGACTATAAAAGATAATTTAGCAGTTGTATAACAAGAATCACCAAATCATGGACCAAATACGTCTAAAACCATACGGAAATGATAGATGAGAGACGTGGGAACAGACTTCAATTATAACCATAAACAAATAATTTCATGATATTACTAGGTAATAAAATGAATGGGTCTGTGACGGAGATAGATAGTGGATTTACAAACTTTTTATGTACCAAGATATCAACCATGACAAAATCTATTCGGTCGAAATTGATTTAAGAAGCAACTACCGATAACGAAGCCTGTCACTACAGAACAGTTTCTGGTCTGAGGTTTATACAGGTTCGTGGAACTTATCACCTTGCTGACAAAGACTAAATAATCTCAAGAGACTGCTATAATGTTTTAGTTAGTGAGGTTGTATCTAAAGTAAGCCCTACATTCTAAGATATATTAATATTTTAGAAATAATTTCCATGAGTATATTGACTGTCGAATAGAATTGGGTTATATAAAGAACCATCTAGACATGACGTGCTTTTCAAACAGTTTATGATTTCAAAAGAATGGGACTAGAAAATTAAATTAATAATTGTCTGGTTATGATTTTGGATGTTTATGTAAACAGCAATTATGTAAATTTCGCCTACACCTACAAGATCTTAAGTCCTCAATTCTTACTTGACAGGTCCGTCACAATGTTATTCAAGTTAGTACATATGCCCCAAGAAAGAAGGATTCTCATTTGCTTATTTCATTTTTCTGGAGCATTCAGCTGCATGTGATCTTTAATTGAACGTCTGAACAAATAGCATTTACACGAGCAACTAATCCTCAACAGTATCAATTTTTGAACGATCTTTCTATTTAAGTACATCCTTATCGAGACATGAACAGAGATTAGACAGCCTCTAACAAGCATAATTTGAGTGTAAATTACCACTAATACTACAGTATATTATATAATGTCGATATTTCCAAAGCCTAATTACTCCCAATCAACCACAAATAACACTTTTATACTGTTTTTTCTTTCCGGCTATTCTTGCATTTTTCCGTTTTCTTGCTTAATTTAGAGGAAGGTGATTGTTGCGATTCAAAATCAACAGATTTATAATGTGGTGTTATTAAGATGATAATGTTTTTCTTGTTTAGTATTCTTTTGTTTCGCATTGTATGTTTAAGAGGTGTTGCCCATAATTGTTAAAGCTACTTAGAATCAATTTGTGGAAGGGAAAGTGTCTACTGTATTAGTCACAATTGCAGATTTGGTAATTGAATATTTTCCATTTAACTTATAAAATTGTACAAATAATTTGTCTCCGATTTACCTAGCCTTATTTCAAATGTTTTAACTCTTGTGAGAGAATAGGTTCATCAGATAAACTGCCATAGGCTACCGTAACCATAGCCAGTAAAGTATAGTAAAAAGTAATGGAATCCTCCATAATAATGGCCTAATCTACTAAATTATAGCATTTTTAAATCAATCATATCAATTAATGGTGGTTCGACCCCCTAGGCTAAGTTCTACAAGAATAGATGGAACACAACTGAAAAGAGATTACATGAAGATAGAGAACAATGCCAATGGCTGGACAGTGGTCAGTGTTTCTTTAGGTCATTGATTACTGACCATAATTACTGGGCTTACAAATAATTCTGATGATATACACCACCGTATTTATCGATCACTTTGAGGAAATATCATATCTCAATCTTTAAAGAAGCTGGCATGCACTTTGAGTTTTAAGTTATACGAAAGAAAGGCAATGACTCCATTTTAATGATGACACAAGTCTGGTGAGTATTCCTTTCAAAGCGTTTGTAAATCTTGAAACACTTTCACAATTATATAATTCAGGATGACATTAATTTAATTTTTAACTTTAAAACTATGTCAAAAAAAACATTAAAGTTTGATATGTTTTTTTGGAGGGTGTTGGAAAACTAACGTACGGTTTTAAGCAAAAGAAACGCCAAATTATTAAAGAAATATGTCTTCTACATATTCTTAGATATCAAGGACAGCCGATGGCACATAGTTTTGTAGAAGATGATACAATTTTCCTAGTTATTAAGCTTTATTTTATACGATATTGATAGCAATTGTCTTGTTTACGGATGTAATCAGAATGGTTTGTTCTCATACAAAAGTTGAGTCTAGAAATCAAAAGGCGTAAGGAAATCTATTATATTGAAACTTGCTTAGTTAGCGACATATTTCCTTAGATAACAATAGGACGCAGACGTTTAGCTTATTTATTGTCTGTGTTGAAGTAAAGGATTGATTACATCCATCCTTCAAGAGAATCAACAATGACATTTTTAAGGTAGGAGGCGAAAAGGCACCAATTAGTCGTACTTGATAGAAAATATTTGTCGAATAAGAACAAAGGACTTAGTTATTGTCAGGGATTTGTATCGAAATTCCATACATTGGACAATGCAGAGTAGATTATATATTATTATGAATAACTTTCAATGAAACAGAAAGAAAAATGGCACGATATCTGAAAGAAAAATGGCACCATATCTGAAAGAAACATTGAAACATTTCACTATACTATTGTTCAGATGACACTTATTAAAAGCAATTAAGTGTGATTTCTCACAACATTGGTAAGAACTGTTCTGGGAGACAGATTTGAATCATCGAGGTAGACGAGGGGATCATGTCAAGCTTCTGACAGTCAGAATCTTGATAGCAACTGGATCAACAAATGCAAAAAACTGTCGGTATCTCTGTGAAATTCTGATTAATTGCCAAATTTATTTAAACTAAGTGTAGGCCTACCGACACTTGAATATTGGCAGTTTCTATCTATTGATATACTTTTTTATTTATTAAATTTTGACATGCTGTGAATCGCCCCAGAACTGAGAGCTCTGGAGATCGATTACGGCCAAGATACCGTCGTAGTTTTACAGCCAGGTAATCCATTGTTAATGATGAAGATTGGAGAGGCTCTTATAGAAAGGGGGGCAGATGGGATTATTTTCCGCTCGGACGTAAACCTGGCTCCGCCACTGTATAATGGTCAACATCACGAGATACAACCTGATCAATTCATGCCTACAGAATCTTCAACTCTCGCTGCTTTAATTTGAATACTAAGTGACATTTAAGAGAAAAGAAAATCGTGTAAAACGGTAGATAGAAATCCGTTAATCTCTTTTTCACACTAAAGGCCGAGCTGTATAGGTGTTTATGCTGCATTTAACAAAAACACTTCCATTTGGTTCTCATAGGGTTTCATATTAGTCAAATGAATATATAAAATCGGTGTTAAGATCACTAACAGCTAAATGTACTTTATATAACTTAGAGTAGTAAAACCATTCTGCTGTTTTTTGATATGTATGTAAACCATCCCAAGCGTGATTTATATGAATAATAGTCACAGCATTCTGCCACTTTTTTTTACTTTTTTCGAATTCCTGTAAACAAGTGTTCGTTGTACAACGTACTAATGGGGTTCTACGGGGAGTTGGGGGAGACACTTTCAAATTGTTTTATCAGTGAAAGAATGGTCTTTGCTATCTTTTTAGGAAATAACAAAACAAAAAAATTTATGATTAAAATAGATTTAGAATTAGAGCAGCATTTCGAAAGACATAATGAATGATTAACCTCCTCTGTCATTTACGGTAGGGAGAAAATGCGTCATTCTACATTTAAACAGTAACCACTGTTTAAATCATTGTGTCATAACATGAAATATTTAATATTCAGAGTTATATAAGGTAAGTTAATAAACTATACAGAGTTATATAACGTAAGTTCAGCTCTGATTTGGTAAAAAGTTGTTTTTCCTTCTTTTCTATTTCTATCTTGTGCTAAATAAGTGTCGAATTTATCGTTGTTAGACTTGATTCTTTTTCTTCCTAATCTTTTTCTCTGGGCTCCAGTTTTAGTCATTTTAAATAGGTTACTCTTAACACTGCAAAAAATATGAAATATTTATTGTTGATCACTTGCTGTAGTTGATATTGGTGTCCTCGTGGCATTGTATTAATTATTACAGATGTAATTTCTTCAATTAAAATAATGAATGTGATTCGGTCACAAAATTTGGGATTCCGTCACACCATTTCCTGCTGAAATATTTATCATTTTCATCTGGTTCTAGTTTTGTCATGATATATAGGTCGATACTTTAATCCTTTGAAAACAGTACAATTATAATTGAACTGGGCTCTAGATATGAGAACAATAATGTAACTTTCGTTACGGAATCACTCAATGGTCTGAAGTCATGACGTCATCATTGAATTGATGACGTTTTCATCTCGAAAAGAATATTCTACAGATGAAATGAGACGTTTTAAGACCTTCAGAATATTTCGGATTTTCGGAAATTTTTTGAACTTTTTTTTATTCAATGTATGTCTTGTTTAGAGTGGAATTCATGTAATAATCTTCCAAAAATACCAATCGATATAATAAAGCCACTTTTGTGAGAGGAATGTGACTGAAATAATATGAATATAAGTAGTACTCCAATTCGGTTTGGCTCTAGATGAATAAATATTGCCTTGAATTTGCCCTACAATTAGTGTAAAATGTACTGGCTAAGGTTTCTGATATCCTCAAACAAAATTGATTCGGTGGACAATAGTAGTATGTAGATTTCTTCACAACTGATATATTTAAAATTCCCTTCCATGTAAAAAACCAAAAACATGCAATCGTATGTACTTTTGCTTATATACTGAAAATTTGCTTAGCAGGACAGAGGTGTCCAAATTTCGTGGTCCGTTTTTTTTTAAAAATTCTTCTTTACATAATGTTAACAATCTGCAGTATGAAACTATTGTTAATTACAATAATTCAGTCGACTGTGTAACTTTGAATTTAAAATATCAAAATTGAATGAATAATACCAAGCAAAAATTTGTTACAGTTACTGAAAAATAAATTAAAAGGAAATGGAATTTCAAACATTCACAGAAATATGGTTTGCGAAATTGACTGTAGTGTCCAGAGACACAAAAATCACGCAAATTAGACTTAAGCCCCATTTTTACAAAAGTAAGTCATATCAAAATTGTGGCTAACAAACGTTTCCGGTTTGAATTTCTTTCTTTGGGTTGCTTAAACATGGATCAGGAATAGATTTTTGAATATCTTGAAAACTCTAGATTTTAAAAATTTCGCAAAAACATAGGCCTACACAGTTACTAAAGAACAAAAAACAAAATTTAAAAATTTTAAAAAGCATAAGTTTGATTTAAATATTTGGATCATGAAAGATAGAAAAAAAACACATTTACAAATGACTATTTACTAGAAGTAAACATTATACAATATCAGTGATTATATCAGCTTTATAAAGGTATATAGGATCTTAAAGAGTCAATAGGTTTAGGTCAGCTATAAACCCGTTCTTGTACATTTTGGAGGAAGGAATCAATAAATGGTTCAAACTGCCACCATGTTGAATTTCAAAATATCAGTCAAATATAGGTGCTTAACCTAATATATATTATTCTTGACATCAAAGCCACACAGGAGAGTGATGCCCCGAAGCCACAAGTCAGGAGACGGAGAACCAATTTGAAGATTGCCACGCTTATTGAATAAAGCAGCAGTCGAGACTGTGAAAAATGTTATTAAATGGGCAAATCCTGACTATCACGAACTCAGAGTTCATACAGTTGTTACTGTCGCTCGTGGGCTAGTACAATGACCAGAACGATCTGATCGAGATAAGTATATCTACACCCCATGGCATCCCTTGAATATACCCTATTCGGATGTCGGTCTTCTGCTGTTTGCTTGGAGATGGATATGTATTCAAAGGGTAAGGCTGGGATTCCGTCTACCCCGTTGATGTACCGATCCCATAATAGATCAAAATGAGATCAACGCCGAGTCGTAATGTATATAACAAACACCCATGTCACATATTCAAGGAATATTCTGCTGCCATCTGGCCTCAAACCCAGCAGCAGTGGCTTTGATCGAAGTGTTGTCGTCCGTTCTGGCACCGTTGTGGTACCAGCAGATCAGTATTATGATACTTTGGCAGTTGAACTTCGCACTGAAAGGGCAAAACACAAAACATCACTTGACTCCAAAACAAGAAAGGCATGTTTGGGACATCACTTTACTGTGTGGCATTGATGTAAAGAGCATGGGAGCAGTCGAATTAAAATTAGCTTTGTACGTAACCACTACAGTAAACTCTAACTCTGTCCTTCATCCCATTAAACTTTGCTTGACCTCTGTTTTAATCAATCACGTGGCTGCCGTTTCCAACGACGGGATAATGTGACGCGAACAATTTCTCTCCGACGCACAAGTTAATCGTCTAATTAAGTCACGGGTGATAGGTCGCAATTCCTCCTGAATGATTGACTGGAGGACGCTGTCGCTGACGAACACGACGATCCATAATACCTTAGATTTGTTCTATAGGGGACATGTCGGGGAACATACAAGTCTGCCTGTATGGGGTCTGGCATTGTCAAGCGGATAAATGTTACCATATAACTGTTGTAGGAGAAATGGTAAGACTGTCGGACGAAGAATGTCATCTATGTAAATCAGGGCTGTTAAGTCGCCATTAACGATAACCAATGGTTCTTGCAATGTGGGCGTGGGTGGTTACCATCCGTATCATCCCCAGAGCTTGTTCACGTTGTTACTGTGTCAGTCATGGCATTCGTCTTGTGTATTTTGTGTAAACCCGACATGTCATTCAGTCCGTTTTATACCCTTGGTGCACATGGATTTTGTGTATTCAACGTGATTTCCACTTTTATGAGATTTTCCCACCACAAGGGTATACTTCCTACAAACGTTAATGTTGCGTTTGGAAAATGTAATTTGGATGGATAAAACGTTTCTAACTTGCTATGTATATTGATTAAAATTCACTTTTATATTGGTAAAGTTTCTTTTGCGCTTCAGTTTATTTGTTAACAATATTTCATGTACGACCAGGTGGTTTTAGTAAGATCTGAAGTAAATATCTGACTGTCGCATTACGCAAATGATTCTGTATCCGGACCTTGATCTTTGCTCAATTTTGGGGTTTTCTTTTTTATTAGATTGTATAACTCTATGTTTGTTTATGTATTTTTATATTGCATTTAGCATCAAGGCTTCAATGTGGATCTGAGAACTTTTTTGTTCACAAATGAATAGGTAGAAATAAAATTTGGCGTCATTAATATCTTTTTACTAGTATCGTTTTGACTAATATCTTTTGTATTATCTGAACAAACAAATCATATCAACAAGAATTCTAGGGTAATGATATACATGTTTATTTTTATATATGAAGCCCATTACTGTTTTGAAACAGATATTCTAATTCACATGAAAATAATCGGTATAAGACTTAAGTACGAAAAAAGAAAGCAACAGTTATAAAATGTCTGAATTTATAGCGTGAAACTTAAAAAATTTGAAAGGAGAACTGGTGTGTCAATATTATAGACTGTTGAGTTAATTATTAGAATGACTGTAGGAGTGTTTGATAATGTAAAATGAGTACTCTCAATGGTAAAATTTAATTTACCAGTCTCTATCTGATAACATTATTTTATAATGTGCGAACTATCTAAATTGAAAGAACATTCCCTCTTCTCGAACCAACTATAAAAAAAATTTACATTTAGAAAATTCAATAAACATCTTTTGGAAATAAAATTTGTACCGTTTCAATGATTACAGAGGAATGATATTCAGTGAACGAGCTATGAAGAATGAAACTTAAGCTTACACAACCGACTATTGGAAAAACTAGTTGCACCCTTGTTTAATAAACACATTTATGTTCATGAGACAAAAGTCAAAATTTAAATAAGAAAACGAAAATAAAATTACCCGGGTACTTAAGCACGATAGAAGAATTACCATCAGGTCCTTAAATGTTTTAACTAACACATCAGTAGCAATCACGGATCAAGATGGTTCTTCATCAATTATGCATCTAAGGCAAGGTGACATGGTGATCATTAATTTTCTGATGTCCAGAACACTGTTCTTGATATGTTTTTCATTTCTTAGAACTTTTTGGTATGGATTTTTCTTACTATTTTTGGTATTTACAACCAACTTCACTTAAATGCAAAAAAAAAAAACGATAATATTCCCTCCTTACTGCGACAATTAATGTAACTGAAGTCGACAGTCTTAACAGGAAAAAGTTACATTGGGGAATAAACTAGTCAGATAATATTATTCAAAAGCTCAAATAATTTAACTGATATTCTTACTTTCTATTTACTCCTAGGGAATTTTAGCCATTCTCCCTTCTCGAAATTTGGTACTGAAGTATACAACTTACATAATTAATGAATTACACATGAAATTTATAATATCAAATGTGATTTCACCGACCAAATACGAAAACTACTTTAGAGAGTAAAGTTAATCTCATAATAATAACATTATCATTTCGTAACCAAATTTTCTCCTGGTTCAAAATTGTAGTTTATCCTTGAGACTAATCAAGCTTAGATACAATGATTGAATCTTAAGGTAATATTCATTAGACATTGTTGTTAATGAAGAATTATTTGTCGAAATGTTCATGTATATAAGAGCAAGTCAATATTGCCCGCGTTGCAATGCATACCTCAAAAGTGAGCGAACACATTGCAATTTGATATCACAAATATACATTTTAATGGATGGGAAAAGACTTAAGAGCATTGGTTATTGCTTGATCATTACAAATAAATATTACATTGTACATTTGTGTACACAAAGAGCATCATTTATTGAGAAAAACTAACTAATGTAGAATAGGCAAACGACTCACTAATGAGAGTTTAAGGAAGCAATACTTTAATTATGATTATCTCAAGTAGCAATCTGAAAATTATATATCAGCGTCAGGTGTTCGCGTTTAGGTTATGACTACGATTTTGAAAGTTTACTATATGGTTATAGGTTTACTTAACGTACTCAAATTCTACGTCTTCAGATAGCAATTTGACACCAAATCGAAATAGTGTAATATGCTCGTGATTTTTCAAATCGTAAATAAGAAGAAAATAATAGACCTATATATGCGGTAAAGTCTTTGAAAGAAAGAAAAGTAAATGACTATTGAAGTATTCTGTTATCCTCTGCCATGGGATTTGTGTTACATAATTATCTTGTCGTCATTTCTTGAGACACTGCCATATATAAGAAAGAAATCTATAGCAGTAGGGAAACAAATTTCAAGTTTGAGATATTTTTGAACGAATTATGCAATTTTCGTACATTTCTAGTACTTAGGAAGACATTTACATATATTCAAGACTCAAATCCAAACCAATGACCAAAATGGCGCATATGTCCCTTTTGTACGATGGAAATAAAAGAACAAGAAAAAACAATAAGTTGAACATATCCTTCCATATAAGCGATTCGATCAAAAAGAGAAACCGGTCTCATTCCGTTTAATATCTTCGCTTCCTGTAATTTAACTTGAAATACTTGAAAATGAAAGATCAATTGTGATTTCAGGATTTTTCAACTTGCAGGATATGATAAATCATGATTTCAACATTATTCTACCTCGTGCAGGATATAGCTACTACTAAACTTGTAGTTTGAAAGGTTCTAGTTAGTGATGTAAGACATAATGTCCTTTTGGTCTAAAGACAACATATAGTAACATCATAAAAGGTATCAATAATTTAACCAATTGAACCAAGTGACATTTAATATTCCAATAGTCCAATATTGATTTTCTATTAGCGTGCAGTAGCAGACACCTAGTTTTACTTCAACTATTGGTCATTTTTCACTCGATTGAATAAAGTTGACGTAGACAATCTGAGAGGATTTAAAGGATAATGTTTCGGCATTAAAGTGTTTAAAACAACATAAAACAAACACCGACAACGAGGAATATTTGATTTTGTCTGGCAGAAATCTACTAACAACCGACTTGGATAAACATTTAATTTAGTTACACGATTTAGCATTATGTCGGTTAATTTCATCATCACCACGTATGACTGAAATTTATTGGATACAAAGGCTTAACAAACTGATTCTACCTCTGTCTGCCTGCTGTTCAATTTTCACTTAAAGGGAATGAATAAAGCCAAGATCAATATTTAGCGTTCCTAATAAGTTTTCATGATCCCCTCCTGGCAGTCCATCTACAGAATCATCTCTGAAGTATCGAAGTTCTTTTGATATTGGTTTTCAATGAATTATTCAAAAGCAAACACCAGTACTGCTTATGGCATCACCACACTGAATTTTACTAATGTTGTAATCTAATTTAGGCCTAATTCTCGAAAATATCGATACATGATGGTGACAGAAAATTAAAGATAATATTGCCTTGTCCGGTGGCCGGACGAAAAAGACGCTTGCTTTATAACCTTGGAAAGCTTGGTCCTGTCATAGATCGACATACTTTCCGATATTTCAATCCAGTGTTCCCTGTCAGTGATACTGTTGTCTTGGCGTTCAAATCGACGAGTGAGAATCGGTTTGCTTCAGATTGTGCATTTTAAAGATGCTTAGGTAGATGTAAATAGAAATCGCATTATAATCCCAATAAAAGCGGCCATAGATAACATATTCTTTCAATTTCCGAAAAGATCACCATGAAAGTGATACTATATGTGTTACATATGGCCGAGTCGCACTGTTCCGAAGTTGACACCAGATGCACACACGATGAAAGAAATGTTCAAATTCGGGCCTGTCGTATATAAATCAGGTCATTCGTAAGGACATATTAATCCATCGTATGACTGCGGGTTGAGTTTTTCAGGCTTCGTCAGCTATTTCGTGAGTGATGGCAACAGTGGGGGTACAGAGGTGCATTTGCCCCCATAGAAAATTTTCAAGAAATCTAAATGTCTATCTTTTTTTTTCAAAATATGTGTCAGAATGCGAAAAATCAGTTTTCTTGAGAGGTTTGCGACTATGACACCACCACAGAGTAGTCAAAATTTGAATTCAGACTCAGCTGTTGTCCCCCTATTTGTACCCCCAGTCTCGAAAGTGTTGCGCCGCCACTGGATGGCAAATATATGGCATGCCAAAGGGCGTTGCGAAGGTTCATGTTCGTGTTGAATTCGTATGTCCATTTTGCTCTTCGTAATGCCATAGTGTGATCATCTTGTCATCTTCGGCTTTACTTTGTATCATCATATGTGCCATCGGGCATTTTTCGACTCACGAAGAAAACAAGAAGCTACCCGATTGATTTCGGAAGACTACACGACTACGAAAAGCCTTCGCAATACTGTCGTGGATCCATCGTGGATCCATCTCCTTCATAAGCCATCATCTGGCGTAGTCAGGTAAGGCGTAAAGCTCCACCTAATTCATGTAATTTCTCATTATGTAGTCCGTAGCCATCTTCGTGTGCGTTTCTTGTGGTATCGTTTAGATTTGCTGCAGTCCCAGTTCTGGACTATCTTCGCCCGAAATTCAACTTTCCTTATTCGCATGACCATCTGGTGTCTACATTGGGACAGTGTAAAGCCAGCATTAAGCAGGCGACGACATTATACCTAAACTCACTGTATTTGCGTTCGTAAATAAAAGTACATTTTTAAAAAAAAAGATTGAGATTTTTTTGTGAGCCACTGAAAAGTAAAAAAGAATGGAAATTTATCAGAAAAATTGTGTTTCATTGATGCAAAAATCTTCTAGAATTCGTGAATATAGATGACAAGGCATTCAAGACTTGACATTTGAAAACAAGATAGATAGAATTTACCATAGAGTAAAACCATTGCTGATTGATAGAAAGCCGATATAGTAATTTACTGTAACCCAAACTTAGCCTTAATAGAAACTCAATTTTCAGATTATAACTTCAACCTCTTACAGAAACAAATGAGATGTAGCAATTTAAAGATGGTTCCCTTATTTTCATCATTTATGAAAATGAAAATGCTAATATTTATATGAATAGAAAGTAAAGGTGTTCTAATGACTTGGAAAAATACCAGTTTGTCTCACATGTCCATAATTAATTTGTAATAGGCTAAACTAGAAGAGAATTACCAGCAGCATTGCAATGAATGACCGATCAAGAAAGATCAAAAAGTCTTTTTTTGTTTATCCAGACTGTACATACATGGAAATTTACAAGATAATTCATTATAAACACCAATTATTAAAATATTTGCTTAATTTGACACTAAAAACATAAGGAAACCTCTCATTTCGAAAAGAGCAACTATTTGTGTTCAATATGTCATCTTCCAACTCAGTAACTCAAACATACACATGAAAGACCTTCACAAATGTAAATGGGATAGTTCGCTCTGCATGGCGTTGCCAGTCTTCATTAGCACACACGGTGCAGA
Source organism: Lottia gigantea (assembly GCF_000327385.1). Classification (NCBI taxonomy): domain Eukaryota; kingdom Metazoa; phylum Mollusca; class Gastropoda; family Lottiidae; genus Lottia; species Lottia gigantea. Next base: position 2,177,616 of record NW_008706746.1, read on the forward strand.
AAAGTAGGACGTAAAACTCCATTCATTTCATTAGTGCATTATATTTTCGTCGGCTTGGAATGAGGCATGGTGTAACTTGTACCTGATATTTCACTTGTACTAAGTAAATTATTAGTTGATAAAATGAGATAAAGAGCAGGTAGAATTCATTGCAGTTTTAAAACGTCATTATATCATGTTGGATAGGAACCAGAGTCTACTATTATATTAAGATAATGTGCAATAATATGATAATGAATTTCTTTGATCAGTTTAAAACAGGTTATTACATCTGTCAGATAGGCCATGTTTCATTTCCTTTACTCATTTAAAATTGTGCATTTCGGAAGTTTATGATCTTACAAATATACAAGTTCATTAGAGCAAGATTTGAAGAGATTTTTGGTTCTGTAATTATGTGCATTTTTTTTTTTTTTTTAAACAATATTTATTCAAGAATTACAAATATTACAATATACATATAGATAAACATATGCTTTTGGAATTATGTGCATTCGTGATGACATACTGCTTAATGTCATTCGATAATTCGTCATCATGCTCAACGTCATCCTCATACCACGCTATAGGTTACAGACATGATATGTGTCTCACACCGATAAATATCAGCAAATATGGTTTATTTTCATTGTCAAGATCGTGGTCCAAATCATGACTTTTCTATTATGATAATGTAAAAAATTGAATCGTCATCATGATTGGATGATATTTTAGCCAACTGTTAGGTAAAGTATGAATAATAATACATTTCTATTTTTTGTCTTTTCAGTTTGCTGCATTTTTCAGTTTTACCTGGAACTTTGGTGCATTTCTATGTAAATTTGTCCACTACATGCAGAATATTTCTATGATATGTTCAGTGACTACTCTCACAGCAATGAGTATTGAAAAGTAAGTATCAAATTCTTCTAAAATATTTTCGTAATCTTTCAATAAAAAGGGTATCAAATTGGTACTATATGTCACATGAGGGACGATGGAGTGACAGATCTAGGAGAAAAGCTCTAGTGGACCTTGGATCTGGTCTGAGATTTCACAAAGTTTCATACCCAATATAGGACACCCCAATTACCGTAGTAAAATCTCTATTGTTTCTCGTCCAAATCGAATTCATTCAATACCGGAATTTTATACGCCCACATGAAATGGGGGGCGTATATTGCCGTCACCTCTTTCCGTCGGTCCGTCGGTAAACAATCTAGAAGGTGCAATTCATGACGGATTTTGATGAAACTTGGTATCAGTGTTCGTAATCGCCCAAGTATAAACCCTATTGAAAATCAGAAAAATTGAAAAATATTTAGTATGAGTTATTGCCCTTGTTCTTCAAAACGCATTCAAATTTTAGCTTGTAAACACTCTAGGAGGAACAATTCTTGACGGATTTTAACGAAATTTGGCTTGAGTGTTGGTTATCACCCAAGGATGAACCCTATTGAAAATCAGAAGAATCTAAAAAATATTAAGTATGAGTTATTGCCCTTATTCTTGAAAACGCGTTCAATTTTTAGCTTGTAAACCCTCTAGAAGGCACAATTCTTGACAGATTTTAACGAAATTTGGCTTGAGTGTTTGTTATCACCCATGGATGAAGCCTATTGAAAATCAGAAAAATCGAAAAAATATTTAGTATAAGTTATTGCCCTTGATCTTGAAAACTCGTTCAATTTGTAGCTCATAAAAACTCCAGAAGGCATGATTCTTGCTGCATTTTGACAAAACTTGGTTTTATTATTCATTACCGCGCTGAAGATTGAATATTTGTCTTCTAGAGTTTTCACGAGCTAAAGATTCAACACGTTTTCAAGAACTGGGGCAAAAACTCATACTCAATATTATTCAGTATCACCCTAAAGAGTTCATAAGAAGTGTATGACTGAAGGTTGAATATTTCATACTGGTGATTGTTACTGTACTGCTAAATATTTATGTTCAAAATCAAAGCTGCCAGTGGGCGTATATTACCTTGCCTGGCAAGCTATCTTCTTTCAATCGTATAGAGTAAATTTCGCTTGATGTTGACGTTGTTTATAGGCATCCCGTCTTATTATGAGGCTACACAACACAGGACTAATTCATCAATAAAAGACCCTCCAGTCAAAGTCAGATCTGTTCATTACTGAGGGAGATGATAATTCGGCCAGTCTAAGTCTAGTCACAGTAATGAAAGAGGCGATGTGAAATTCTGATTGGAATTAATCCAATTACAGTTGGTAAAAGCCAACATGTATTTTGCTTGTGTTATCAGAAAATGTCTGGCTCGTATGTTAAATGGAACGTGTCTTGTCTGTCTCTCTGATCTTTCGCCGACCGATTCGTCATTTATTATTGAAATATTAAAATGATAAATATAGTTACATTTATAATTGGTCATGCATTAAACAAGATATAGTTTAACACTCTTAACAATCAAAAACAAAGATAGCTTGCCAGACAAGGTAACATACGCCCACTACCAGCTGTCAGAAATGATAGCAAAGTCTTTGGAGACTTGATAATGATCTTCTAAAGATTGAAATAATCTTAAAATTATGTAAACTCAAGGCAAAACCTCAAAATCAGTTACATCAAATTATCATCGAAATTCAAACATGAACAAGGTCTCATCGACGTACACACAAGGGCATTTACTCTGAAACCGTTCAGATTAATACCAATTTCGAACATCAATATACATACATACCGAGTTTCATTAAGATCGGTTAAAACTTGTAGCCTTTATTGTGCCTACAAGCCAAATTTGACGCGTTTTGCTAAGTCAAGGGCAACAACTCCGAAACCGTTCATCCAATTATTACTATTTTTATACGCCCACATGAATATGTGGTCGTATATTGTCGTCGCCCCTGTCCGTCGGTCCGTCGGTCCGTCCGTCAACATTTCTTGTGAGCACTATAGAGACAACAGTTTTTATCTGATTTTGATAAAACTTGGTGTGATGCTTAAGATTGATAAGATCTCGGTCAAGTACGAATTTGACATATTTTCGATAAACGGTTTTGGAGATATTGCACTTGACTTAGAACGCCTTGAAATTTGTTAAAAATAGTTCGTGAGCAGGATTGAAGCTACAGTTTTCAACCGATTCTGATGAAACTTGGTGTGATCATTGGAATTGATAAGATCTCGGACAAGTTCGAACTTGACGCATTTTCGATGAACGGCTTTTGAGTTATTGCCCTTGACTTTGTTAAAACGCGTAGAAATTTGTTAAAAATAGTTCGTGAGCAGGATTGAAGCTACAGTTTTCAACCGATTCTGATGAAACTTGGTGTGATCATTGGAATTGATGAGATCTCGGACAAGTTCTAACTTGATGCAATTTTGATGAAATGTTTTTGAGTTAATGCCATTCACTTACGAAAAACGCGTTGAAATTTGTTTGTGAGCACAATAGAAGCTACAGTTTTCAACCGATTCTGATGAAACTTGGTGTGATCATTGGAATTGATAAGATCTCGGACAAGTTCTAACACGAGATATGTTTGATGAACTTTTTTTGAGTTATTGCCCTTGACTTTGTAAACATGCGTCAAAAGTTGTTTTTTGCCCTTGATTAGAGCTGTGTGATTTAATTGTTTGTTGTATTTGGGTTATTGATATTGATTTTAAAAAATTTTGTGGAATTATTCAGCATGAATAATTTCTTCAATATGAGAAAATTCGTACTTTAGTCACTAAAGACTGTTTTATTATTTCTGCCAGCTGCCAGTGGGCGTATGTTACCTTGCAACGCAAGCTATCTTCGAACTAGGCCGAGATCTCATCAATTTATACATGCAAACCAAGTTTCATCAAGATCAAATAAAAACTGTTGTCTTTATCGTGCATATCGTTTTTTTTAAATTAAAGGCAATGATTCAGACACCGTTCATCCGATTATTACCGTTTTCGAACTTGACCGAGATTTGCATATAAAGTTTCATCAAGATCGAATAAAAACTGTAGCCTCTATCGTGCATACAAGAAAGGTGGACGGGCGGACGGACGGACAGGGGCGACGTCAATATACATCCACATTTTCATGTGGGCATATAAAAAAACTAGCGCCCACTGTTTTCCATCCTATCTGTACCGTTATTAGCAGAAAAAGACAATTCGGGTCATGGCGGTGCAAACAATCCGTGCATGTAAAATTACCCTGTGTGATCAATTTTCCAAGTTTTTCTCAATGTTTCATATTCATAACCTTCTTTCAGATTTATTGCCATCAAGTATCCATTACAAGCCAAATCAGTGTGTACGATGCGAAACACGCAAATTGTCGTGTGTATTTTGTGGGCACTGTCCTTTCTGATGGCGATTCCAATTATTTTTGGACGGGTAAGTGTTCTCCATACTTGACCTCTCGAACTGGTTTAGTATTTGATTTATGGTTATTTCTTTTATAAATTAATTATTCCATTTTCCCCTTAACTTTTGTTTGCATAAGGCTGAGTGTATTGATCATATTGCTTAAGACTGAGAATGTCAGATAGATACAGGTTGGTACTTTTTTAATGTAAAGCACAGCTCTGAATAATGAATATGGTATCCATTTAATTTTTAGAATGTAAAATAGCTCTTCTATAATTTCCGTTAATGTCAATGACCATAATACAATGGCCTAAAATTACAGTTCTTCATCTTAGTCTTGTAATTTAAAGAGTAAATGCCAGTATATACAATGTTGTGTTTAAATTTCGACACGAGCGCACGTATTCCTTTTAGGTCCCAACGGCTTATGGATTTAATATAATCAAGATATATGTATGCATCTATTCTGAGTTGAATACTTATAATACTAGAATGAATATTACTCTAGTCAGAATTTCTTGATGGTCGTGATTTACTACAAGCAGATATTATAATATTACATAAATACATATATATATATATTTAACAGACATATAAACAAAATTGAAAAATAATAACAATTTATTTCAGATTCACAAGGAGGTTGGCGTTGTAAGAAAAGGATATTGGTGCTTATTAGAATGGTCCAGTCACGTATATGCCATATCCTATGAATTTTATATGTTTTTCATCTTATTTCTATTGCCTGTTGGTGTAATGACGGTCACTTATATGTTTATTTGTGTAGAAATATGGAGACTATCTGCAGTTAGAGCTAGCATGAGAACTGGAAGGTAAGTGGGTTATCATGGATGTGCAGTGGTATTAGGTTTCGGGGAAGGGAGGATTGGGTATTATACGACCTGGTTTTAACGTGCGGTGTAGGATACGCATAACATCACCCTTTATCAGCGGGGTAAAATACGACAAGCATAACCATAAACATTAGAGTGTAGGAAACTATAAACATTGTCTTTGACATACGTGGGAGGATACAATAAGCATTATCTTTAATCTGAGGGGGAGGATACAATAAGCATCGTCTTTGACATATATGGGGAAGAATACAATAAGTAATATCTTTAGTCTGAGGTGGAGGATACAATAAGCATTATCTTTATTCTGAGGCGGAGGATACAATAAGCATTGTCTTTATTCTGAGGTGGAGGATACAATAAGCATTGTCTTTAGTCTGAGGGTAAGGATACAAAAAGCATTAATTTTGGCCCGAGGGGTAGGACATATTTCGCATTATCTTTAATATATCGATGTGGATAAGATAAGTGTTATCTTTAGTCTTAATGATTGGTCTAAAATCTCTTAAGCGTATAGCAGGTAACAATTCATAACATAATTCAAAAATCTTGACGTACAAATTTAAATTTCCAAACTTCAACGTTTTTCATTTATTTCTAATTTCAAATGTGAATGTTACTCGGTGTCCCTTTCCGAATGCCCACTCAGTAATATTGTTTATTTGATATATCTATATTTACAGAACGTGCTATTTTTTTTAATTACCTTTACCAGGTCCTTCTCCGGTGCTGAAGCATTCTATAAGGAAGTTAACTGTATTTCACATTTGAAAATAATATATGCCACACAGAACATGTGTCAGATATAAGCTAGCATCATTCGCTGATATATGTTCAGTCATAGATGTTAAAATCAAATTTAAAATCTTATTTAAACCAGCTTCCGCTAATGACACTGGTGATTCTCACGTTACATCCAATGCAAATATTATTTTGGAAGAAAGTTCGATTAGCTTATTTTATTGTGGCCTATGATGATGCTGGGTATTCCTTGACAATCGTTACCACAACTGTTGATTAACTGCAATATTAAACAGTTGTACCCAGCTAATGTGTATCTAAAATAAAACCAATATCTGTTTTCGATATTCTGTTTTAATTTACCTTTATAGAGTTATCTCGCCTGGTTCCCAACCACAGTCAGTTTCAAGACAAGAGAGTGCAGATTTAACTGTTCCTTTAAACGGTCGCAAGCCCAGACGCCAGCAGTCAAAACAACCCCCAGATAATACTCGTAAACAGGTATATATACCTTATTACTCGAAACAAATATGTGAAAATGGCACATTCATAAAACAAATCAGTATGCATTTGACTTACGACTTCCCAGCAGCTATACGTACAAAGGAAGTTCGAAGGAACATTTCAGTGCTCTTCAATGGTCGTTCCGACGAAACGTGTTCTTGAGAAGTGTGCAAATGAAATTGGTGACAATACGTCCAACTGTATTACAATATTACATACTTGCGAATAAACCAGGTATTAGTGTCTGTATCAGTTGAACATCTATGTTCCAAAAGCAAATTTGAGAATGTATTGATTATATTCTTCTTATAAAATTTACCTTAAATTTAGTACTTTTGTCTTAACACATTCATTTGATTTTGACTTTGTGTGATAAAAATATAACTGTATTTAATTTAAACATCAAATATAAACACTTTTTTCTCCCGGAAATTTTAGTCCCGACTGTGGCTAAAGATTGTGTTTGTATTTGGAAAGATCAATGTGTTTTCAGTTTATATCGTTATTAGAGCATAAACATGCAAAGATTAACTATTTTGACTCTGATATTCAGATTCAAATAAGAATGATGGCTGAAATTGTGTGACAACAACTTACTGTTGTTAAATGCCTCAAAATACAATTACATAGAATGCCCATTGATTTAAATCCCAAAATTGTCAGAATTCAGAAAAGAGGAATATTTAAATTGTTTTCATTGCAAGCCAAAGAGGCATTTTTTTCTAAAACAAAAGCTTCTTCTCCGGTGATAAAAAAAATGGGATGAATGTAAATCTAAGTGTTAAAAAATGGTGGAAACAATTAGTTAGTGAACTTTGCTGACAAACTGTGAAGCAACGGATGGGTTGCTAGTCGAAATAGCAATATAGGTCTGAGCGAAATGAAAATTTTGCACATTTCTTTTACTATTGGCATCTTGCAAGGTAAGGCTACGCTTAACTTATTTCTCCAACTTGGGAATCATTGAATTTTCAAAACCGAACAATTATTATTTGTTATTCGATATGAATAATACTTCTATTATCTATAAAGCCAGAATCTTAGGTTCTACTAAATATATCTTTGGAATCAGTGTTTTAGTCACTTCCACCGTCCAGTTCGTATAGTTCATATAGACCTGGGGCCTTAATTTTTAAATACAGTAATGTGATTGAATTAAAAAGTTAATTTTAAAATCAATTTTAGTGATTGACCAATCATTTGAGGTTTACGAGAATAAGGCCCCTGTTCAATTGCCACTGTCTGTAAGATCATTCATAGTCTTTTATAAAATATATCATACCTCTGTAAAGGTTTGTTCTTTTTCTTTTAGCAGTGTCACTGTATCGTTTCAACACAAGATACTACAATAATGTCTTCACCAAAAGATTCGAAGATAAGTATGAAGCCTGTGAAAAAAGATTCTAAAGCTGTTGCAGAATATAATATGGATGATTTGACAAGGCAAATGGCGCACGCAGACTCATATTTATCAGAGTCCCTTAAAGTGATTTCCCAAGTCAAACGATGGCAAATGAACGACGACAATAATTATATGGATGGAAATGGTAATTATCACTTTACAGTAATACATGTGGATAATAAAATCAAAGAAAATAAGCTCAACAGACGCAACACGGTCCCATCAGCATTAACATTATCACAAGAGGTTTCTGATTTGGAAAGACAACTAGACGACGTGAAGAACTCTTTCGACACTATAACGAAGGCGGCCTTAATCCTGAAACAACGTATCAAACAGGAGTCAAAAGCTGATCCCGAAAACAACGATAGTAAACCCATAGAAGACAAAGTGCTGAATCCCGAAAGTCTGTACAGCCACCTCAAATACGCAAAAAAAGCCGAACCCTTCACGTGTAGTGCAGTCCTGCCCGACTTCACAAATGTGGTTGTCAGGAAAAGAACACTCAGTGATCAAACCCGGTCAGACATGAAGACATGGATGGTAAAGACTTTCTCTCGATAGAAATAGTTTGGGGATCAAATTATCCTTACCACATAAGACATTAAAATTATTTCGTTTATGTATACCTTGGCACCTAATTTCTTAGTTTTCAAGAATCATTATTACTTAATGAACACCCTCTATTTACATGTAAATATATTTTTAGGCCACTATTAACAAATAGTACATATTATTATAAATGTGTAATAAAACAGAGATGATATGAATGGTTAGTTATAATTGATTTTAACAGACTTGTAAACCAGCAAGAATGGTATGACAACATTTAATAAAAAAAAAACAGCAGTTACCTTACTCCGAAATCCTGGAAATTTTCTCTCCAATTGCTTCATCAACCCATTTCAGTTCAGTTTCAAATCAGAATATTAGAACGATATACGGACGGTCTTCTGAATTTAACAGACTTCTTTTCAGTTGCCATAACGGCCATGATCTTTGACTTATAATTAAAGAGAGAAATTCCAGATTTTACCCAAATTCCAGCTAGCCATTACTAAGAAAATTTTCTTTTCAGTGTTTCAGTCAGGAAGCTGAATTTTTCATTTTGATAACGCCTGTTACACAGCAATGTCACATAATTATCGCCGTGTAATTACCTTGTAAATAATATTACTATGCTTATCAAAGAATTACATATCGAATTGGCTAGTTCATATTTCACAATCAGCCGTGGTGAGAGCACAAATTTGATTGGTAAAAGCAGGGGTCATCAGGATAGGTCAAAAGGTTGTTGTGACGAATATTCAAGATTGCTTTCTGATCCAATTATAAAACAATATAGATTTATTATACTTTTCTCTGGACGACATCTTTCAATGTGCTGATGTCTGTAAGAAGTTTCTCCTTTAAACTCTCAACATCCAAATCACAGTAATAACAAACGGATCGTGTAGGCGTTCGACACTTATCCCGTAATTTAACATGACGAGAGCCTCATAATTTAATTTTAAAAGTGAAGGCAGAAGGTTATTTAGAACGTCAATCAACGTAAAAGGACATATGCGAGGCTCACAGTTATCTTGATAATATTATTAATAAAGCACAAATAAAGTTTTTGCGACAGATTAAGTTTCAGATAAAATTATTGACGAAATTAAATCTATATCTGAAAGTGAACCAGAATAATGTCATTTAAAATGATCTACTTAAACAAATATAATTATGAAACCCACTATTGAATTTCATACCACTAATAAGATTAAAAAAAAACATTCATTGTCGTTAGTAATACGAATAGTTGTGAGTCAAATAATCGTCGTCGATTAGAAAATCTGAAGAGCTAAGAATGCCAATTAAACTGAAGACAAAACCAAGCCCTTGATATAGAGAAAAATCAAATGTATCGCTGGTAATTGATGGGCGTCACATGCAATTAAAAGAATTTATGAAGGCTAGCAGTAACTCAATAATGACAATCCTTTTTTTAACAAAGTGAAATTTTACGATTGTTGATAAACCATAACCAAATTCTAGTTAAGCGCATCACTTTCTTGCTGTGAAGATAATTTAATGCGTGCATGCATATAGAATGCTATATATTGCTCCTATCAGGATATCATCTTAGTCTTCTTTAAATACCAAAACCACAGAGGTTGATCGGTGTACACCACTCTTCAAACAACGGAATATTAAGTGAAATTATAACTTCTGTATATTACCACCGCCCTTGGCCGTCGGACTAATTAATAACCGATCTTAATGAAACTTGGTATGCATGTATATTGATGAGATTTCGTCAAGTTCGAAGTTCGTAATAATCAGATGCACAGTTTCAGAGTTATTGCCATTGACTTATTAAAAACGCGTCAAATTTGGCTTGTAGAGAGACTGCAGTTTTTATCTTGATGAAACTTAGTGTGCATGTATATATTGATATCTCGATCAAGTTCGAAATGAATAACAATCGGATGAACGGTTCCAGTGTTATTGCTCTTGACTTAGTAAATACGCATCAAATGTGATTTGTAGGCAAGATATACACTACTGTTTTTATCCGATCTTCGTGAAACTTGGTGTGCATGTGTGTATTGATAAGATCTCGGTCAAGTTCAAAAAGGGGAATCAGATGAAGGGTTTTACAGTTATTGCCCTTGACTTAGTAACAAATTGGCTTGTAGGCACGATACAGGATACAGTTTTTATCTGATCTTGATGACATTTGGTATATGAGATGTCAGTCAAGTTCAAAATTGGTAATAATCGGATGAATGGTTTTGGATTTATTGCCTTTTATTTAGTAAAAGAGTCAAATTGTAGGCACGATAGAGACTACAGTTTCTATCCAACCTTGGTTAAATTTAGTATGCATGTTTATATTGGTGCGATATCGGTCAGTTCGAATTTGGTAATAATCGGGTGAACGGTTTTAGACCTCAACTAGACCTTGTTTGTGTTTGAGGTTTGAGGTGGGCGTATGTTACCTTGCTTGGTAAGCTTATAAAATCCTCAAACAAATTCGAAACCATATTAAATGTGAGCGTCAATAATAGTACTCATTGTGATTCGGTTCAATACATGTGATTCAATTGTGGCTGAACCTTTTATATTGTTACTGTCATGATGATACAACAAATACGAAAAAATATATTTGCGCGATAGTTCGATAAGAACAGTTGTGGAAACAATAAAATTTGATGTGATTCGCCAAAGTATCTCTATGTTATTAAGAAAACAAACTGAAACTACATCCCTCTCATTTCAGGTTGTTATCATGCTGATGGTCGTTGTTCTGCTATTTACAGTGTGTTGGGGACCAATTCTCTTTAACAACCTATTGGTGGCTTTTGGTATCCTCCCTGAACTACATATTGGGTACCACAGGCCAATGCGTATGGCCTTCTATCTTCTTTCGTATTTCAACAGTTGTGTTAACCCAATTGTATACGCATTCCTTTCGCGCAACTTCCGTCAGAGTTTCATTTTCGCCATCAGTGCTTGTGTTAAAGGTCGTGCATTTGTTCGTGCTTACACTTTCAGTAGATCCATTGTGACCCGAACATCCATGATACATACAAACGGTCGACCTATTCATAGCAGCGATAAAGACACTAATATAGCTATGATGTCGGAGACAACAATGCAGTCATCTCCAGATGATATGGAATTGGGAAAAATTTAACCTTGTGCTATGAAAACATGGAATATCTCTTTACAGGAACACCTCTGACTACTTGAAAGAAAATCTGCTTGAAACGACAACAAGATGTTGTGCATGTGCATGATTGGCTTTAAACGCTTTTTGTTTGCACAAAATCATTTTGTTCCCAGTTTATGTATAATAATTATCTCTTATCATATTGTTATGATGGACTTCATCTGCGGTAATGTGAAAGTTATTTTTATGTGCAATGGTTAGTGTGGTCACAGAGTACATTCATTCCGTATTGAAAGTAAACCTTGTGATGGTGGATGCACTAAAACATTTGTGTTATTTAAGACGTTATACGTAAAAATTGGCTAATTGTGTGTAGCAACACAAGATGTTGCGCAATCATAATCACATGAATGTTATTTTATTATTATTATTTGTTAAGCGTGCTTTCTTTGGTATCAAATTTGTTGTTTAACTTTCTTGAAAGCAAAGTAAACCAATTTAGAATTTTAAGCTTGACAGAATAATTATCGTTGATATACATATTTCCAAAATATATGGTGTGGTGTGTGATTTAATCCAGCAGGAATATACAAACCACATAGTGAGCGATCTCTGTCCATAAGAGTGGGGTGAAATGGAGATTTAATAAAGCTATCCTGCTATCAAAATATTGTGCTCATTGATTTGAGGACAATGGGGTTAAAGTTTCAATGACCAGAGTGTCTTAAACTTTGGCTGCGTGTTGTTCTTGTTGTCATGTAGGTGATGATTCATTGCAGCAATCATTACTGCCGTGTAAATGACATATATATGAAAAGAAAGCCGTATTTTTATCAGACTGAATTTGCTTATGACATGCTTACATAAGTGTAGGTTATGCATACTTTGTACAAAGTTTATTCTTATTGTATTCTGTATGTTAAGAGGATAGAGTTTACACTGTAAGTGCGTGATATTTTGTAAGGCCTGCTTCGAAAGGCTGAAAATAAATGTATCAAATCTTTGTTGTTGTTTGAAGTTGGCCTGTTTTAATCATTTTTTTGCCCACACATTCTTATAAGGATCCAGTTCGTAAATGTTCACAATTCAAATTGTTCTATGCCATTACCAGGTCGCTGGATCAAGCATTAGAAGAATCGTCACGAAATAACTATGTCAAAGGTGTATCTGGTTTCTGTACACTATTGGTTCAGTCACTTTTACAGAGTTTCAAAATCAATTTAAAATAGTATTAGGAGGCTTTGATTGTCTTTTGGCTGATGTAAACTATGTGGATTTTTTTAAAAGACAAATTCAAGGATTGACGTGTGGTTATTTCAAATGTTAACGAAGCTTATAATAATATTTCAGTAGACTCGAACACGTACTAAGACAATAAACTACATGTCTGTGAATGGTTGTAAGTGACAAACGAAATGTATTTCAGGAATAATGGTAGGTCTGTAGCTGCGGTCCGACACAAAAATAAAAAAAAACTCTATATTTTATTTTCGAAGGTAAATCGTACCTTAGTTCAGGAAATCAGTAATTGCGTTTACATCTCAATTTATTATCTATGCATATCCATAATTATCCGTGTCTGAAAAATTGCATTGACGAGGTACACCGTGTTTCGTATTAGATCTTTCGATTTATGAAAACTTCCTAGTCAGAGGTTGAGTTTTGACTTTGAAATTGCTTACGCATGGTTATTTGACACATAGACTTTGAACTTTATTAAGGAAATTTTATAGTCGTTTAACCGAACTTCGAGACAAATATTACAAATCTGAAGTGGACTTATATAATGTCGGATGTCGCGCGATGCTTACTCTTTTCGAAACATCTGGTGGTACTTATTTTCGTAGAATTCTAGTACTTCTGAAATCTATTTACAATCCCAAATGAAAATGGTGAACCATGCATAACCTTTAAGGCTTACGTAATATAGTGACTTTAAACTTGTCGTTATTATTAAACATTATGAATATGTCTAGCACAGTGAATGAAGCATATAAGTTAAAGCAATTCATCAGTGGCAATCTCATTACAAAAGGTACGAGAGGACAAAAAAGTTTTGATTTACGACCATGAATTTTATAAACCATCTTTATTTAACTACACTTGATCTTTGATGTAACTTGATGACATTTTATCGATTTCCTGAATTACAGATTTTTCATTCAAATTTTACTCAAAAAATACATAATCTAAAAGCTGAAGTAATTGCATCTGCGATCATTATCTAAGATTGAAACACGCCTTTATACAAACTATTGTCCGAGAATCTACAGAATATATTCTGAAAGGCACCTTTATTTTTAACGTTGTCTGGCTATAGCAAATGCGACCCCAATTTAATAGTATAAAAATAATGTTGATATTTATTACGTTTTCAAGATGAAAAGAAATTCATATGTATGGGGTATGAATATGACTGTTTATATATCATTACATAGCTAAAATTAATATCATTCACTGAAAATGTTTTTGTTGTAAGAACTTCACTAATCACTTCAATTCCATTCCGTCACAAAAGATATTATTTTATCATTTCAGGTTAATGTTAGAGCTTCGGACTAAATCGAAAGAATTACTTCTCTAATTTTTTTTAAAACTATTCCATTACACTATAATCTCTTTGACTTTATAATCTCATTTATTGTGCACTTAATTCTCATCAAGAAATCAACTTTTTATACGCCCACATGAAATGGGGGTGGGGCGTATATTGCCGTCACCCATGTCCGTCCGACCGCCCGTCCGTCCACAATTGCTCGTAAGCACTTTACAAGACACAATTCTTGACAGATTTTGACAAAACTTGGTATGAGTGTTCGTAATCACCCAAGGATGAACCCCATTGAAAATCAGAGGAATCGAAAAATATTTAGTATGAGTTATTGCCCTTGTTCTTGAAAACGCGTTCAATTTTTAGCTCGTAAACACTCTAGAAGTGACAGTTCTTGACGGATTTGTACGAAACTTGGCATGAGTGTTTGTTATCACCCAAGGATAAACCCTATTGAATATCAGAAAAATTGAAAAATATTTATTATGAGTTATTGCCCTTAAACACGTTCAATTCTTAGCTCGTAAACACTCTAGAAGGCATGATTCTTGCTGGATTTAGACAAAACTTGGTTTTATATTCAGTCCAGCGCTGAAGTTTGATATTTGCCCTCTAGAGTTTTCACCAGCTAAAAATTGAACACGTTTTCAAGAACAAGGGCAATAACTCATACTTAATATTATTCAGAAAAAGAGTTCAGAAGAAGTGTATGACTGAAGGTTGAATATTTCATACTGGTAATTGTACTGCTAAACATTTTTATTCAAAATCAAAGCTGCCAGTGGGCGTATATTACCTTGCCTCGCAAACTATCTTTAATGTACAAGTTGACTTAAGACATTTATTTTATGTTTGTCATTAACACGTTCAAAATCAAGATAGCTTACGTTGCCATAAACAAATTTGATGGTTTATAGGAGTACAAAGGGGCACAAATCGCAAATTTTGCGAGATAACATATTGAGTTGTGAGGGATTCTCTAGGAATATTTTATGGATTGTCAAAACTTTAAACGAGGATTTTGTATGAAGTAAATAAAAGTAAATTGTTTTACAATATTATTTTGCTACAAATTACCTAGCACAGATAACTTTTCTTCAGAAGTGAAACATGTTCAAAAATATGATTTCCATATTATAGAATCTCATGATATCACTGCATCCTAAATATTTTGTTCTTCACGAATAACGGGACAACGGAGTTTATCAATTTATCTTCGTAAAAATGTACAATTACATGTTAAACTTGTATTTCATGTCACATAGACAAATCTATTCTGCATCTGGCCATACAAATAAATTCAATAGTTCTTTGATCTCATTTCGTTCAATTAAAACCAAGAAGACAAATTACATCTTAATCTATTAATTGGGTGTAATCTATCAATTTCTATTATATTTCTTATTATTCCTTCAT
The DNA here is from genome assembly GCF_000327385.1 of Lottia gigantea. Lineage (NCBI taxonomy): Eukaryota > Metazoa > Mollusca > Gastropoda > Lottiidae > Lottia > Lottia gigantea. The sequence goes on from NW_008706746.1 coordinate 2,193,038, forward strand.
TCCTAATTAAAGAAATTAATCATTTTGGCAAGTATATCCGAGATAATATTTTCTTTTATAAATGCAGACGAAAATACTAAAACTACTCATGTCTGCTTGAATACAATCTCAAATATTGTGAGACAAGAGCTATCAAAAACACCATGATCTCAAAACAAATATACATGTTGACCCTATTTGAAAAGAATTTGCTTCATAACTTAAAGATGGGTTGCTTATTTTCATTTATGAAAATGCTAATACTTATATGAAAAGAGGTGTTCTAATGACTTGGAAAAATATCAGTTTGTCTCACATTAATTCTTAATTAGCTAAATTAAAAGAGAATTACCAACAGAATTCCAATGAGTGACCGATCAAGAAAGGTCAAAAAGTCTTTTATTTACTTATCTAGACTGTAGAAACATGGACATTTATGATTGTTTAAAACTCTTGATTATATGCAATAAGAACACAATGATATGATTAAGAATACATGATAATTCATAAGAAACACCAATTATTAAAATAGTTTTTATTTGGTCTTTAATAATACACAACATTATATATTTAAGTATCAAGTTCATACCTTTCTCAAACATAATTTAAAGGCCGCGTCGTTCTTAAACACATAAAATGTTACTTTTGTAACCAGCTTTGTAAACACTTTTAAACATTTAAAGAAGTGTTTTGCTATGTTTTGCCAAGATAATTGTATAAAATATGACGAGTAAATCGATAGATCTTCAAATTGTTGGCCATAATTGTGATAAGACTAGCAATTATTTGGACCAGATTTAGTTGCAATGTTTTTCAGAATTGACAGATGCAGAAATCGCATAAAAACGTTCCGGAATCATCAATATGTTTTGGGTATGAAAAGAAATTGTCTTTTGATGAAAAAATTAAATTTCACAAATTCATCGCCCAAAGAACTGTTTCAAAAAACTTTTTTCAGAGGTATTTTAATGATTTATGTATAAAGTTATGTTTTAGATATAATACAAAGCATAAGATTTTTTTTGTTCATGCAAATATATGTGCTTTCGCCGTTAACAAAAAGGTTTAAAATGGCGCATAACTCAAAATCAAAGAGTTATTTGCTGAAATAAGTGAAAAGTGTGATTTTGTCGTTTCCTGTTAATTACCTTTAAGAACAGTGGGCCAGGTGTCGTTGTATTTTACAGTTTTATTGTTTCGTCGCATCCTGTTATCATCAGTCCTTTGAACAGAAATAACCCAGTCATATGGTTAATTTGAAGAAAGTTTAAGAGGTCTGTCGTTCAACCCTAACTTATAAGGTTTAGACCATATTAAATACTAACAAAATCGGAGCTATAAAGAAATATGTTAAACGTGCTACTAGCACAATGAAAAACAGAACGTTTCATAGAAGATGTCATTGGAATCACAGATATGACAAATGTAGATGGAATCATAGTCGATGCATTCGCGAATGGCCCAATGTATTTGTGCATCAAACATAGAATTATGCCTAATTAGACTTTAGATGAACCATTCTTCATTATTAAGCCTCTAACAATGTTTTAATCATATTAATTGTCGATATATATTATGTGTGTGATGTTTCAATTTAAGGAAAGAATAGATAATATTAAAAATCTTTGTTACTTTTGATGCTTTGCAGGCATTATGGAACAAGTTCCTACTAGTCCAACAAGGGTTAGCTCAGACAATTGCACCACTACAGCCATACGAAAAGCCATGGAAAAACCGGCATATGGCATAAATGTGCCTCGAGACTGGGCTTTCTAAATCTATACCAATTTTAGCAGATGTTTTTACGACAAGTGGTTGAACAGAAGAAATCAAGTTGTTAAAAATATGACACTGATGTTATCGGAAAGTTTATTTGCTGTCCGTAGACCTACATAATTGCGCTTCTCCACGAAGTCTTGACAGGGGAAAGATTTACTCGGTTAATGAAGGGACAGAAAGCTCACTGATCATCATGGATGAACTGACGTTCATTGTAGCCACAGTTTGCATCCCTTATTTCATATGACATGAATTATTATGAGATATGAAATCCCGACAGAGCAATATGATGACGTCACTTACGGGTATAATATTGAAATAAACTAAAACATCAGGCATAACCGTCTTGAATCGTGTAGTAGAATTGAATGTTAGTATCTAATTGGGATATATTCCATACTGTTACAGTGGAGTCATTTAAGGAGGCAATTTTAAATTTAAAGGGACAAGTTCGCCATTTTTTGTATTGTTTGAGCATAGAATAGATGTAATTAGTCTATAGAAGTACTAGAAATGTGCGAAAATTGTATAATTCGTTCGAAACTATCTCAAAGTAGGAATTTCTTTTTCTATTTCTATAGATATCTTTTCTTTATATGGCAGTGTCTAAAGAAATTGCAGAGTTGACATCAAGCACTTTCTATCACAATGGTATATGGCGGCAATTAAATAGTAAACAAAATAATTGATAATTGAACAAAATTTCAGATAGTGTAGTACCAATTTTTTTTATATACATATAGTTGCCATAGTGCATTATTAATTCTGGTAATGGTCTCAAAGTATCGTAAATACTCTTACGTGTTGAAGCTATTAAATTTCTAAAAGGAAAAGGCAATTTTTAAATTATGGTAAAAGAATGCAGGCATGCAGTAAAATTAACAAGTCAGATGTGATATAAAATATAACTAAAAATAAATGTTTTAGCTGCTTTATCATTTGTATCATCCGCCAAACATTATGTCATAACACGTTTGAAGCATTATATAACTGATACCCTAGAAAAGCTTACACAATTTCTAATATTTACCAAATAATTTTCTTTCTGATAAGGCAAGTGTCTTATTTTGGAATCTTGGATATGTACGTGATCATTTACGCATTTTGACCAAATTTCTTTAAATTATTATAGACATCGTATTGTTTTCATCTGCTCTAATTAAAACTGTCTGTTAGTTGCAGACATACAGATGATGAGCAAATACACTCGTTAAGATAACGCAATATGGTAACTGCCAACATATAACAATAGCTAAATATTATCACCAGCCATCCAACCAAGACAGTAGAAATGATATTGAACTGAAAGCAAGGCTTCCTAATATTGACTGACAGACATTTGTGGCGACAATTTAGCTAACTGATAATTATAAAGGTTAGCTATTACTATTGTAGTTGTCAGACGCCCATTAAAATTCCATGTGACTTTAAAGAGTCTAGCAGGTCGTTTTTTATACGCCCAAGTGAATATGAGGTCGGACGTATTTTTGATGAACGTTTTTTGAGTTATTGCCCTTGAAGTATATGCAATTGAATTCAACTAATAAAATTTCTTCAATATGAGAAAATTTGTACTTTAGTCACTAAAGACTGTTTTATAATTTCTGACAGCTGCCAGTGGGCGTATGTTACCTTACTCCACAAGCTATCTTTTTTATAATCACGTCTTTACTTGGTATTAAGTAATCTTCCATTCACATAATTTAAGGAGAACCTAAAGTCGTATTTTGTTCTCAATTGAAATACAATTTACTTCAATTAAAGCTTATCCACTGATACATGTACTACTGTGTAATTTTATTCTTTTATTTGAACGAAACTCAAGATCAAATATTATGCACTCGATCAAGTGAAATAAGAGTAATATTGATTATCAATCTCTCTCCGTTTCTCTCTGAAAGACGCAAGTTACCAGTCATAAAAGGAACATGTCCACATTGCATTAAGTTACAGTAGTAAGAGATAATGTCGAAACCCTGTTGATAATTATTTTCAGTCCTACAGGTCAGAGGGAATGACATATATATAATGTTCTACAAAATTGGACGTGCATTTTATTGCATATCGGTCTTTTTATTTGTTAACTGAAAACAGGGATCAACCCATGGTTTCTTTGCAGTCAGGGTTACACATTCAAGCGAAGCTGTCTTGATTTTTTTGAGAAAATATTTCTCCCACTAGAACGTGTCTTGCGCCTATCCAAGACCCAGTGTCCATTAGGAATATTATGTAGTGGAAGGCTGTATGACATTAATACATGAGGGGAGAGAACACAATATATCGTTGTAAGTAGAATTTCTTTCGACCGACACCATCATTTCAACCTTCAATACCTCGTTGAAAACATTCTGATGGGACATGCGAAAGAATGGTTTTTATTTTTTACATGTATTACGTTAAAGGATAGGTGTTACTTCCCCAAAAATATATATCGAGCGGTTGTGCTACATCATTAAGAGAATTTTCACGACCGCTCAATTTGCATTTTGTGTAAAAAAAAAAAGCCATAATCATCATAAATAAGTTTATCGTATATCTTACAAGATCAGATACTTATCGCCGCATAGAAAAAATGCGATCAACGGATTTAATGGACACAAGTTTGAATATATTTTTTGTTCTTTTGTTAAACGTTTTTTGTTTTTTTTTTTCGTTTTCTATAATCAGCTGTGTATTTGGATTTGGATTTGATTGATGTCGCTACAAGATTAAAACACAAGGTTATTTGGAGACAAAGACTAAATTAGAGCTACACGTGGCACATAGTGGGACTTTGCTAATGTGGCAAATTGCAAGAGACACTGAAAAAATCAACCTTCTAGGTTAATTAGGTCACGTGCCAGAACGTCTAAAGTTCTTCTAGGTTAATTAGGTCACGTGCCAGAACGTCTAAAGTTGAAACAAATGAACTTATGACACTAACTGGCTAAATAGACGAGGAAATTGTGTGCATAGTCCCTTTTTGAACAAACGTATCCTAGGCGAGTTATGCCGAAATTCTAAAATCGGCTTCCTTATTTTTGTTGGCAAGCTTTTACAGATTACATACACATCAAAATCATACACGTTCAATTCTTCCTTCAGACCCCATTTTGAGTTTTACAAAAGTGTCATATCAATATGGCGGCCAAAGAATCACATCCGGTCTGAATTTTATTTTAAAATTTTGTTGACCTACATAAATTTCACCGAAAGTGAAAATCAATTTTACGTTTAAACCGGAAGTAAAGCAAAAATTTTGACTGTACCATTTAGTTTACTTTAGTAATCAATCTTTGCACCTAAAATTTCAAATTAATCGAATAGAAAGTGAAAACTTTTTAGGTCGAAAATTGCAGAATTCGGCAGAAAAAAGTCTGCGACATATCAGAAATTTCATGCAGATTCCAAAATTGAAGAAAATCGACCCAAAAATGCAACCTCTGAAGCCGATTTTCTACTTTTTGCAAATTTGGTAATGTGCAAAAATGTTCCAATTTATATTCATTAACAACGTTGCTACTGCAGAAGGTCCACAAATGTAGAAATATTGCTGCAGTAGATAAAGCCTCGGCAGTATGCCCTGTGGACAAATCGAAAAAAAAAGAATTGGCAATATGATAACCCGCAAAGTCCCACAATAATACATATTTAACAGGAATGCGCGTATCAAAAGCAAAGCTTGGCTATTTCATGCCATTAAATAAAATCGCTATGGCCCATTGTAATACGCCCACCATTTTAATACGCCCAGCCATCAATAAATGAAACATTTCGAGACTGACATTTTTGTATGCACAAGCTTTATACAAAGACTTTTGTTTTGATTTTCAACAAGTTTCCTTTAAATCCGTCCAGAATTTTGTCTTCTCGAGTTTTATGAGTTAAAAGAGCAAGGGCAATAACCCATATTAAGTATTTTTCGATTTTCTGCTTTTCAATAAGTTTCGGGTGATGCAAGTGTCTTTAAAAGGGCAATAACTGATAAAGTATATATTGTATATAATACTTTTTACCTTGTTTTTTTATATGTAAAGGGTACATCACTTGGAAATAATTAACAATTCCACCACATTTTGTCTAAATCTGTGCCTTCTAGACCTTTCACAAGTTAAAATTGAATGAGTTTTCAAGAAAAATGGGAATAACTCATAACTGATTTTCAATAGGATTCATCCCTATATGATAACTAACACTGACAACAAATTTTATCAAAATTCCTCAAGAAACCACAACACTTTTTCAATTAAAAATTAAACGAGTTTTCGAGACAAGGGCAAAATTTTTCGATTTGTCCGATTTTCCATAGGGTTCATCCTTAGGTCATAACGAGCATTGACACTAAATTTTATCGAAATCCATCAAAAAACCAGCTCTCTATCGTATCCACAACACATTTTAAAAAAAAAATTGAACAAGGGCAAAAACTCACATTATATATTTTCAATAGGGTTCATCCTTATGTAATAAAAATCATCGATACAAAAATTTTATCAAAATCTCTCACAAACCATTTTAATTTTTCAATTAAAAAATTGAATGCGTTTTCAAGAATGATTACAAACTCTCAGACCAAGCTCCATCAAGAAACCAGCCCTCTATAGTGACCTCAACAATTGTTGACAGATGGACGGACGGGCGGACGGACCGACGGACGAACGACAATATACGATCACATTATAATTTTTTTTTTCATGATTCCGCAAAACAACCTCAGTTAATCAGTACTCAGAGAAATAGTCCTTAATCAATAACAGAGGAAATAAGCTGAAAACAATTTCTAACTAATTGAAAATTGTCACGCGCCACAATATAAACAACATCATGGAAATTAGCTTGCCAGCTAAAGTAATATACTCCCACTGGAACATTTGTTGAATTTACAACAATTGTCAGAAATAAGTCATGTATTTCCTTAAAAACTTGTTTTTTCTGATATTTTGGGCTAATCCTTATGTCTAAATCCTTAGTTTCGTCTAAATCTCTCACAGCCTGTTGCTTAAAGTGCTAAGATGGAACAGCCTCAAAGAACAAGGGCAATAACTCATATGAAATATTGCCGATTTTTACATCAATAATATTGTACCTTCTACGATGTTCAAACTTGGACTTGGACTTTCAAAGAACAACGGAAATAACTCATTTGAACAAAAAAAAAAAAAAATTAAAATAAAATTTCAATAGAGTTTATCCTTGGGTGATAATGAACAATTTTACTAAGTTTCATTTGTCTCAAATATTGTTCCTTGTTGACCAGACAAAAATTGAAGATAAAAAATTTAATTGAAGACAGACAGATCGATCGATAGGCGGATATTTGTGAATGCATAATGCGCTCCAAATTCCATGGCATTAAAATATGAAAGGAATATCTCTAAATGGTCGCAAATAACTTATATAACATAGACCGTGATGTTCGTCTCCATACGGCGAAGAGTTCATCTCGCCTTCGAAATCAAGTGCATCCCAAAAAGATCATTGATTTGTCAGCTCACTCTAGTAACGCCTAACCTTGCCACAAGACGAGTGTGAAGGAACATAGACCTATAAAATTACACAGAAGACAAAATAAATATACACAGTTACAACACCGTTCAAACGTTACAAATTGAACAAATCCATATATCCTTTCCCTGAACATATTCCGATTGAACATTTTGGCTAGTTGCCGTGTTTACAAATGCAATGATACTTGTAAAGTTCTGTTAGTAGAGGTTTCCGAAGTGCTACTCGATTGAAGTTGTTCTTTAATTGATGATATTCGAACTTTATTTCGCTTATCTCGATACAATCTAGTAGCCTTTGACCAACCGGAGTCTCCAATTAACAACGAATGGCGACGGTTTTCAAGTTTGTCACTATCTTCAATTTTTTCTTTTGGCTCATTTTCTTCCTTAGAATCACTATTCGTATTAGGCCATTCACCAACATTATGTTCCACAAGATCTGATCCAAGTAGTTCATCCTCAGCCGACATTCGCAATCCTATTATTTTGTCGATAGCCTGAATTCAGAAAAAATTGTAACATTAATAGAGTAATTTGTTGATATGTAGAATGTTATTTTCTTTTTTACCTTTGTGGCGTTATTTTCAAACTTTAAGATTACAGATAGTTGCTTCAAATACAGATTAAGATCATTCAATTGTGTGGCAAAGTCTTGCTTTGCCTTTTGGCCATTATTAGCTTCCAGCAAATGTTCATTTGGGAATTTTTGGCTATAAGCAAAGAGCTCATGCATTGCCTTTTTTCTTCCGACAATGCACTAAAACGTTCTTCAGAGAGTACACACATTTAGCTATTTATTATTTTATTCAAATCATTATTTGTTTATCATTCTTTTTGCGGGTTATTTGGTACGTTTTGTACATTTTAGTCCATGTAAATGTTTGTGCATTTGGTGTATTTTAATACCACATCCCACTTTTGTAGTTTAATTTCGTAGAGATTTGATACTTACAAATAAAATAATAAACGTGACGAGGCCGCTCCAAAATACTTCACATACGATACATAAAGTTTGTACACCTAATAGATAAAACCCTCCACCATGGGTTAAACCTGCTCTTCCGTAAGTCAGCTGCTCCAGAGAATCTTCAGCGGCAAATATACCTACAGCTATGAGACCCTGAAAATTAAAGCTCTCAATATTAAATCAGACGGAGACACACGTCAAAAACAAACGCAACACAATAAAAGTACAATGGAAAAAAAAATTTCTTACCCACAAACCACCACCGCCATGAACACCAATGGCGCCTACTGGATCATCTATCTTAGCAATCTCTGTTATTTTGATAACAAATATTGTACAGAAACCACCAACCATGCCGATTACCAGGGCTTCCCATGGCCGGACTAATGCACAGCAAGCTACAACGTAAGCATAATCAATGTTCAACACCATGAATATATAAACATTTTGCAATTTTATTTTATCAAGATCTGATATTATAATTGTGGGTGGACGAAGCTCAAATGGACCTCGAGGCTAAACAGTGGCAGACTAGGAGGTTAAGTTAATAATGCTGATTCTCTTAGGTGTCGCATAGTCGCAACCTTCCCATCGAGCATCTGAGGGGGTTCTCCTCCAAGAACAATTTCGAAAAATAAAATTTATTTTGTGCATTCTGGCAAATATTTTTTGGGAAAAACGTATAAAAAATCACATTTTTAAATTTTTAATGAAGTAGGGTTACTATAGGAGGTACAAACCATTTTTCTAAGGTGGTTCCCTCGCCCCTCCCACTTGCGCCGCCATTGAGGTTACACTTAATACCTTATTCTTTCAACTATGTATTGAACAGTGACATGTTTTGCTTGAATTAGTTGACAGTGAAACTTGTATCAATTATGTATAAATCGAACATTTGCCTTAAGAAACAGTTCACATTCTACGATGGTATATGGACACAAAAAGCCATACAGTTCAGCTTGATGTCTATAAATATCATGTATTTACTTCAAAACATCGCATCATGGGAATTATGATAATGATCAAAGATTAAAGCCAAGAGCTTATGTAACTATTATATTTTACCTGTGATGCTAACCAAGGCCCCAAGGACAGAATTTATCATGTATGCAACATCATATTTCTTTTTGTATACAACAAAACTTAAAAAAAAAATTAACAATCATGTAAGAAGTGTTGTCTTTACAAATACCATGAAGATCGTGTGCATTATGACATTGTGGTAATGGTCTGATTGTCTTATGGGAGAAACATACAGACTATTACTTTCCTTCAAAATATAACATAGAAACATAGTCATAAAGATTATATCTGCCAATGTCCATGACAACATTATCAACCATTAATAAATATTTTGGATACACGAATGAGGCAACCCGTTCTCACCAGAAAGGCGTTCTTACTGCGTTGCTACTGCAATGGAAAATTGACTTAAAGGTCGTCTAACATCACATATCGTGCAATGGGCGCCACTATTCGCCGAGTCACGGCGTTTATTTTGGACATGTTCAAAACAGTTTATCGCGACTCGTGTGCGTTGAGATGCTCCCAATGCTTGTAGACTTACGCCAAACTTTAGATGTTTTAGGCAACTAAATAAACTACCTTAACCCTATGCCAACTATTCCACCAGAAAATGACGATATCAGAGTTGTCACTGCGGATCTGAAAAGAAACATATTTCATATTCTAATACTTCGTAATTCTTAATTACACTAGCTATATAAATAACAATGCACACTATATATGATTGAATGTAACTTGATGTTGCCCCTTTTGATCAGACACAATTGCTAGCGATCAGAGAGGCAATCAATTCAATCCAGTAAACAACACACTATTTTGGATTATATACTTGTGCAAAGTCAATTTTTTTATCGATTTGAGACCAAGGTATCAAATTCAAGGCTTACTTGGCTGCTAATTTCCATTTGCCACCAGATATACCAAATGTACTACCACAGTTGAAAGCTAACCATCCCCACCTGCAAGAGTGATATTTAATAAGATATTTTAAGTGTTTTTGGTTACATGTACTTATGAGTTAATGTGTGTTAAATCTCTGATAGTACTAGATGATGATGGAAATAGGATATTAACTCTTGTGTTTTGTTAGGTTCTGCTTTAAATTTATTTATTTCTGTTTGTACAGTTGTGTAGAAATGTCTCACGTTAGTAAATAACAATAAATTGAATAAAATAATTTTACTGATTAAACTCCAGCTATCTCGAGTGACAATGGTTCATAATTTCCATTTTATGGCTTTTCTATCATGGTAATATATATCCATTAGTAGTGAGTCCCAAGTGTCATTTTAACTTCCAAGGAATTAACTGAACGACAACTAAAACGTAATGACATGAGTTTTGAAACAAACAGATTCATCAAGAGGTGTTTTATCCTTCTGGTTTGATCCCACAGGTCCAAATAACGTATTATGTTTTACGTCTTAAGCTGGAGATAAAAATAATTACAAACCTACCACAACATGAACATTCCAACGATAGCCCCGGCAGGATTGTTCATAGGTGGTGCTGTCTTGCCTTCGTCAAACCTTCCAATACGAGGCTTGAGAAACGCAGCTGCTACGAGAGATGATGCTCCACCGACAAGATGGACAACTCCAGCACCAGCAAAATCAACGACACCGAGGTCACGTAGAAAACCATTGTGACCCCAAACCCAATGAGCCGGAAAACAATAAACGACAGTGTTAAAAACCGAGAATATCATGTAGGCCATAAGTTTGGTTCGTTCAGCCATTGCACCGGACACTACTGTTGTTGCGGTCGTCGCAAATGATAACTGAAATACAAACGTTGAGTACACAAGACCCATGTCGTCACCATGAGTATCAACAAAAAAACTCCCAAATCCACAGAATGGATTGGAACCTTCATCTTGTCCGAAACTAAATCCATATCCAAAAGCCCAGTATGTAACACCACCGAACACCACGTCAACAACATTCTTCATCATGATATTAACTTCATTTTTACCAGAAACAGAACCAGCTTCTAACAATCCAAAGCCTGCAATGGTTACGATAAAATTATCATATTTTATGCTTTTGTGGTTGACTTCTAAAAATAGCCTTCGTCATTTATCAGATTACCCTTTTGATAAGTCAATAGTAGCTTGACTGAAACGAAAATCTAACACCTTCAAAATTCATGTTTCAACAGATAATGGAAGGGAACAATTCTTCAATAGAAGTTTAAACCTTTAACCGGTATCATATCAAACAAACATTTCTTTGACCTACCTGATTGCATAGTAAAAATTATAAATGAACTAGTTAAAATCCAGGTAGCATCATCCCATGTAATAGGACCGGATGGTCCCAGCCCACCAGTCTGTTCATAGGATAGTGAACTATTATTGCTGACCTCCATAACGTTTTCATCAAACTTCGGCATTGGCAGCACTGGATCTGGAAGGATTAATAACAATAGAATATTATTACTTATTCAAATTAAAAAAAACTATAAATCATAAACTACCAACGACAGGACATAGAATGGGAAGAAATGCTTGTCATACTCGTACTTTGTGTAGTAGTTCGGTCCAGTTTAAGCTTGGTTTTCTGTATAGTGGGTAAGGATTTGCATTGAATCAATGTTCTATATCTGTAATGCTGTATTTTAGGTAATAAAATTGTACTAAGAAATGGAAAAAGGGAAGGAGGACTAAGATCAACAAATAAGTCACCATAAAGTCTTCAATCATTTAAAGATGGATTTCTTTGTATTTTAGTGTCAAATTAAGCGAACTATTTGATTAATTGGTGTTTTTAATCAATTATTATGTATTCTTAATCATACTAAGTTCGTATTGCATATAATTAAGAGTTTTAACCAATCATAAATGTCCATGTATGTACAGTCTGGGTAAACCAAAAAAGACTTTTTGACCTTTCTTGATCGGTCACTCATTGGAATTCTGTTTGGAATTTTTTTTCTAATTTAGGTAATTATAAATTAATTATGGACATGTGAGACAAACTGATATTTTTCCAAGTCATTAGAACACATCTACTTTCTATTCATATAAGTATTAGCATTTTCATTTTCATAAATGGAAATAAGGGAACCCATCTTTAAGATGTAAATTATTTATTTTGTTATTTGTTTGCAGGAATTAATTGCAATTAGGACTATACCACATTTCCAATTCAAGTACATATATATGCCTACAAAATGATAGGATCACTTTGACTCAAATTTCTTAAAGTCAAGAATAATAATTATTTCAATTCTAATACAAAAATAATAGAGAGCTTCTTTAAGATGTCCAAAAATGAAGTTGAAGGTACTTTTACAATTAACCAGTCTATTACACGTACTTTAAATGAGATATCCGTGGAAAATGTCTTATATACAACACCTACAATTGTAAAAATTATTGATAATATAACCCTGGTACCGATAATGAAATTTATTTATATTTATAAAACATCCGTTTCCGCATTGAAATTACAGAGTAAAAGGTGCTAATAGACGAGGTATGGCATCCGGTGCATAGTAAAAGCAAATCTTGTCCGTATGAGCCCGGACCCATACCTGGTCTATTGGCTTCTTCTATTTTCAACTTAAGCACCTTCTTCTGCACTTAACAGTGCAACCGCTGATCTGAATAACTAAACTAAAGAATTATCAGTATATCGACTGTCTACACCAGAAAGGCTAGTGTTTGGACCCATTCCATTTTGGTAACCATCGCCTTTATACTATTGACTATCAAATCAAAATAATTCCAGAATCGCAAAACTCAGGGCTTCTGTTCAGTGAGCAAAGGATCGTATTCGTAAATTAAGATAGCACACTAGGCCCTCTGACTTTAATCCGCAGTTAATATTTGATCATCATGAAGCTCAATAGACATTTTGCTTTGTAACATACTTATAAAGCAACATTTTTAAAAATCTGTCAAAAATTGTGGGCTAACTTTTTCGAAATACCTTAGTTAACAGCAACACTTTTACCAATGAAAAAAAACACACCAACACCGTCATCGTGAAGCCATAAGTCGAATTTTTAAAAGCAACTTCTGTAATGAAATCTCTAGTTAGTTTATATCCTCTACATTATCCTTACCTAGATGCTACTAACCCATCCACATCACTGTTAACATATTCATTCAAAAAATAACGCATAACCGCATGATGTCGTTCCATTAAAACCTTCAGAGGTTCCTCTATTTCAGTTTGTACGTTCGGTCAAAATTTAAAACAAAACAAAGCAGGAATTCACACCAAATGAATTATATATGGCACATACCTGAATGAACGGTGAACCGATGTGTGGCAGACAACAGCTATATCTTGTATTGTGGATATAAATATTATTATTATATATCGACTGATTATATACGACATAATTGTTTAATTATATTTTCATTCTTATATGGCTGTATCTCATTCCATAGTATGTGAAGTATGTAAGCTTCAGTATTATATTATGACATTATCCAGTATTTTTCAGGATTAACATTGAGATGACGCAAAAGGAAGAAAATAAAGAAACACTCTGCATGTTATATGAACTTTTATTTGCCCGAAAAACTGATATCGGCATTTATTTTGAGTCCCAAATTAATCTAAATATCGTCCTTTTTACACCATTATAGGCTAAAGACTACCAACTACCACAGTTGAAGAAATGTAACACCGACACACAAATTGTCGCCATTCTGACTGAACGCTTCTTCCTTATACCTTAGTTATCACTTTTGTCCTTGTGTTGCAACTATAAAGCTCCTTGTCATTACCAGCAATCTGCTCAGGATGGTTTCATTTGTTAAAATTTACGATGTTCAAGTTTTAAAGACCGTTTAATATCTATTCGAATTATTGTCTAGGACAAATTAACTGAATGTTGTAAGAAAAAAAGCTTAAAACACAATAAATATGTTAGTTTACATACATAGAAGCATAGCATTTTATAACTAACCCTTTTTTACTCTGACTTTACATCCTTCCGATTGTTTGGACGAGTACCTAATTTACCAGCAACTCTGAAATGTGACAATAATAAAGGTAAATGAAATGACATTGATTTGTCGTTTTGGATTCATCGTTATGGACGATTCACAATAGGTAATTAACATTTGAATATCATTAAATATTAAGAACCCAGGTCTAATGTCTATGTTCTATGGTTACTATTTTTCAGTATACTGCTTATCAACGCATTGTTCACCGTACATTGAATTTATATCATTGGGGAATTAAACAACATTAGGTTCAAATCCAGGTAAAAACTTTTAAATCGATCGCTATTATTCCTATTTAGACTTGCACCATTAGTCATATTTTCTATATTATATAGCTTTGAATGTAGACAACAAAACTTTACAAAAACAATCTGAAGGAACTTACGCCTACCAGTAACTGATCTGAAACTTTCATATTCAAACGGTCAGCTAATATAAAATTTATTGTTTGGTAGAGATAAAAATTACATGGCCATATTTCTTTTAACACAAGAAACCATATATTGACTTATTCTATCCGAACACTACAAGATTCTCATAATATAATACAGTATAATTTGTACATACAACCGAGTATGAAGGCGTATACAAAACTATTTCCTGGTTAACAATAAGCGTATTATCAATTGTGTAAATCCCGTCACAAGGTGCAAGTTTTTTAAAAGGTCCACAAGTCCTTGGCATTAATTATTTGTAAAAGCCATCTCTAAAAGTCATAATCTCTTAACTAACGACCAATCCTTGTTCCTCAGCAAATTACTCGATAATTTATGGAGATGCCATCTCAGGCTAGTAGTAATAAAGATTGCATTATTTCAAGGGGAATCTATAAAAGGTAAAAGTGATTGCTCGATTGCTTGAGAACAAAGGTGGAAGAATGACATAGACTTGGTATAACACACTTATCAACCAAAGCGCCATCCGGAATTTGATAATTGTGCAAAAACTAATATTACTTAAATAAATCGAGAAGTACATTTCCTTACTGCGGATGTATTATTCCAATCATTTTGGGCGAAAAATTGAAATTAAATTAACAAACCAAAAGCTTAAAGAGGAACTTTCGATGATTGTCTGCTGCTTTGCCATATCAGTCTTATTTGATATAAAAACATTAACGTTTATTCAAATTTTAATTCACCGTCATGCACGCTAAACAAAAAATAGCGATGCCATCGTCATACGCCCACAATTCTAATGGCAGCTAATTTGTCCGGGAGGTTAACAAGAGTTATCAGTAAATGAATGTGTCTGAGAGTGAAATTTTTATATTTCATGGGTTTCGTCTGATTTCCAATAGGGTTCATCCTTGGGTGATTACAAACACTCACACCAAGTTTCGTCAAAATCCATTAAGAAACCAGCTCTCTATCGTGTCCACAAACAATTCAAGAACAAGGGCAATAACTCATAGTAAATATTTTTTGATTCGTCTAATTTTCAATGGGGTTCATCTTTTGGGTGATTACAAACAAGTTTCGTCAAAATCCACCAAGAAACCAACTCTCCATCGTGTCCACAAACAATTAAAAAACAAGGGCAATAACTCATAGTAAATATTTTTCGATTGTCTAATTTTCAATGGGGTTCATCTTTTGGGTGATTACAAACAAGTTTCGTCAAAATCCATCAAGAAACCAACTCTCCATCATGTCCACAATAGACAGACAGACAGACAGGGGCAACGGCTATATACACCCACATTAACATTAATACCGATAACTTCCGGATGAGTGGTTAAGATTCGACACTACCTCTTTAACTTTTGGGGTAATAAACAAGCAACTCAGGCTCATCGCAAATTATCCGTTATTGGAATGTTATTTCAATTTGGTAAATGGTGATGTAAACAGTGAACCAACGATATATCCCTTAAATACAGTATTAAACCTTAACTGAAAAGTTACATTTTAATCTTACTTGAACATATCATTAGTAGGCTAGGTTATGCTCGAGAAGTCCCTTTAAAGTGCAGTAGATTGTCATGCAACGGCGAACCCTTTGGAAAATCAAAATAATGGAGCAATATATAGCTTTCTCGAAATCACATTTGCTTTTCAAAACGCACCCTCTGAACAAAATTGTCGCATTTTACACGTAACTTGTTAGTAAAAACAAATATGTAGAGACGCTTGTATAACTATTGATTTTAATGTGTATTTATGAACAAAATACATCTGCTTTGTTACATTTCTTTTATCAAAACTGTAAGAAGACCTTTTGAGATTTGCAGTTTGTTTACTTTCTACACGTTCAATTGTCACAACATTTTGTTGTATAAGGTTTATTTAAGGTTAAATGTATAAGGTTTATTTAAGGTTAAAATAGGTACTGTGGTATTGTTGGAGATGCTGAAATTCACAGTTTAAAATGTTATCTTAATTATTTAGTACCAAGAAAGAATACCAGTTTTTACCAGAATTTAGAATATCTCTGGGTTTAACGGATTGTGGGATATACCACATCTCTTGGAGCATTGAGGACTCGGTCTTGTGTTGAAAGTATGCTTTGTTAAGGTTGTTTTTCAATACAATACATTTGCTTTCTACTTCGCGCGAATTGAGGTTGTGTCATCTGACAGTATTTTCCCCATTCCTTACAGTATTTTAGCGTGCTGAAATAATAACAAAAGAAATAATATTAATGTAATATTTCCTACGTGAGTAATACCCTGACTGTTTATCAAGAATATACAAAGATCTTAGTTAACTGTCAGAATACTACATGTTAATCTAATGTCAACTAAAGTTATATATACATATCTTTTATACAGTATTTATATAAAAATATATATATATTATTTATCAAACACTTAAAGAGGTTGGTTGGTTAGTCCTTTTAGAAGAAAATCTTTTGGTTATAATATGGATCACGGACTTTCATAAATGGGAAGTGATTAAATTAGATATCGGGGAAGGGGATGTAATAATCCCAAATCTACTAGCCTAGGATGGAACAAATACTTCATTGAGAAATTGGTAAAAGTGGTCTGGCACTGCTGGGTATTTTTGTTCTGGTCTGAAAAAAGATAAAATAATAACTCGCCAAGTGCATGTGAGGTTAGTTTGTTATATACTTATTGACTTTAGTTTGCTATGAACAAGGTTATATTTTATTTATTTGTGTTAACGTTTATAGACGTGGGGGTATTCCTCTTGTAGACTCTCATAATACCATGGACAATACTCTTTGCTCAAATACTAGTGGTATTGAATGGGACAAACTTGGCGAATGAGTGGCAGTCCAAGTTGAAATGATTAGAAACAGGCATGGGGTACCTCTTAAACCTTGAGAATATCTACATAAGTCTGCTCTTAGCTGCTATCTCCGCAACTTTAAATGAGTCTTAAAAATCGTTAAGAGTTAATACTCTCTTTCAGTTTTGACAAAACTTGGTTGAAATCAGTTGAACTTATGCATATTCGATGAAATCTTAAAATCTGTGATAATACCAAAAATATATGCTTTGGGTGGAATGAGCTCTTGTGCTAGAGTTGATGAATATCAGTTTCCTTAAAATATACCTTCTAATCAAGTTTATTCGTTTCTGCTATGAACTTTACTTATAGGACAGTGGTATATAGAAAATCAATGCTCTTATGACTAACGTAAGCAGTAAGTATTCCTTTTCTATCGAGTAAGTCCAAACCATGAAAATCTCATCTAAAGATAACTTTGCAGGCAAGGTAATAAACGCCCATTGACAGCTTTGATTTTAAATAAAAATATCTGGCAGTACAATAACAATTACTAGTATGAAATATTCAACCTTCAGTCTTACACTTCTTTTGAACTTTTAAGGGCGATACTGTATAATATTACCAAGTTTCGTCAAAATCTGTCAAGAATTGGGACCCGCTATTCTGTTTACAGTATAAAAGTTAAGCGTGTTTTTAACAACAAAAAGGCAATAACTCAAATTAACTATTTTTCGATTCTTTTGATTTTTATAGACAAAATCTGACAATAATTGAACCTTCTAGAGTGTTTACAAGCTAAAATTGAACGCGTTTTCAAGAACAAGGGCAACAACTAATACTAATTATTATACGATTTTTTTTAATAAGAATATGTAAGTTTTTTCTTGCTGAAATATACTAAGAAAGATTTTGTGAACAAGTCCAACATGAAAGTAATATTTTTGTCATAACTTTGCTTCTAGTGCACCAAAAGACATAACAACTTAGGTTTTATCCTTGGGTGATTACAAACAATGATGATAAGTTTTAACATATATTCCAAAATGTGCTTTTGTGTTTCAAAAAATAGCTTTTTTCTTTTTTTGGTAAGAATGGGTTAAAATCAATCGGGAATTATGCTCTCTAGAATGTTTACGAGCAATTGTGGACGGTCCGACTGATGGACAGTTGCACGGACATGGGTGTCGAAAATATACCCCCATTTCACGTGAGCGTGTAAAAAGCGACCATAAAGCAACGGGTCAAATGGACAAAGGGATAATTTATCAACGTTTAATGGACATTAAGGCATTTAGTGCCATCAATGAAAACAAAAACCATTTCTTTAGTGCACAATCACTCTTCATTTTAAATTATACATATACACGTGTCAGATGATTAATCATCTGAATCTACCTTCTATAACATAACAAGGCTGTGGTGTTGCTAGCATTTGGTTTATTAATTTTGGATAACGTAAACAACGGTATACTCTGATTCGTGATTATTAGTTTCTAAAATTTCACACTATAAAATGACTGAAAAAAAAGTTTTTTAAATATTGAAAATAACTGAATTCTTTTTATGAATATAGTAAGACGCGATTGATCTTCAAGTTAGTTAGATAGTTCAGCTAGTAAAAATCTTAAAGAGATACAGTCGTCTGCACTTGATATTTTGTACCCCCGTCTCGGGAGGCTGGCACCGCCACTGGTTCTGTTTATTGATTTTCATTCTTGAAACTGGTAGAGAATTGTGCAATAACGGTTTAAGAAAAGGTTTTGTTAATGATCTGCCACTCCATTTTTATATAACGATTTATATTTTATATAAAATACTATCTTATTATATTATAAATATCATTTATGAAATGAAATCCTACAATCAATAAGCTTTTCATTTCCAGATAATTTACTAGGTTCTGGTTTGGAAAATTGCTTTTATTATGAAACCGACCATTAAACTGCACTATTATTGAGGCACTATTGGAAATTCTTATCGATCATACACAAGTGGGCCTGACTGTCACAGGTATAAATTCATATTGTGTTATTCTTTCTTTCTACAAGAACATATAAAGCTATAAATGATTTCTAATTGTGAGCAAAACCCGCGAATAAGAATTTAGTCGATAAACCTCTTGTGTCAAATCATAATTACATCTCTCGAGGATTTACTATCAACAATAAGAAATGTTATTTGAATAGGAAATAAAATTCTTTGTCTTTGGTAGACGCTGAATACAATAGGAAATGTAGTCACTGACTTCGAGATATTTCAAACTTTGACAAAAGGGAAAGTTTTAAATATGTATATGCCTTGAACATTACGGGGAATTAAACAATAAAGGCATATTTTAGGGTTTGGGTTTCTGATATTCCACTTCCGTCCTGTTATTTAAAATTAGTTTGTCACCACAATAGATTCTAATCATTGATCAGTTCTTGGACTGTCAAAATTAAATTTAATTAATTTCATCAGTTACCTCCCTTGAACTATTAAAATTTGTGGTCAGTCCAGTGGCTGTAGTCAGTAGTGTCAGGCAGGGTATGCTTACTCTTCTTAACACCTGATATCACTTTTCATTATGAAATACTTACTCATATATGGTTGACATAGTCAAGGCTATTTCCTCATTTGAAAAGTCCGGAAGAAGATGTAGAAAAGGTCTCTCATTATCCCAAAAAATATCTCAATCTAGGAATTGTACTCAACATTTTTTTTACATGTCTTTTTTATATAGCACAGAGTATCTTAAATGACGAGTCGTCATTTTAACATTTAAACGCTGATTATTCTGCACACATTTCGACGCCCATTTCATCAAAGATTTTTCCAATCGCCCCGTTCTGTACCAGATGATGTATTTTTTTGATTGACCCGATTGTCGTCTTAAATCGCCTCAAATCGTCCCATTTTTGATCCGAGTCTCTACCACCGGATTATTGCAGACGGACGAATCGAGCGATGGATTCTGCGTAGGTACACGGCAAAGGCCCGGTAGAGACCCGCTTCTCACGATCTTCCTTCGTTGCTCGAAAGTTTAAGATCTGCGGAAAGTTTTCGGTCGTTCACATTTTCTTATGATGCCATTTTCCAAGGAATATTTTGCGTTGACAGTCCCGCCCATTATTTGGAAGTTCGGCCGTATTTTTGTACAAAAGAGTCGGGAACCTACAAGCACTCTGGAGCACTGCCTTATTCCTTCGTTTGGAAGGGGGAGGGGGGGGGTGGACTCGCCAAATCCCCAGACGACCGTCTCGCAAGTGCCTTCGTCAGTGCCCGATCATCCCGCAGGAAGACGACCTCAGTGCTGACGTGTTTCCGTTTCGGAGACTATGATTGGTCAAAAAGAAAAGCGCCCCTGTTTTTTTAACAACCCCCCCCCCCCCCCCACTCTTTCTGTCAGACGGCAAGAAAAGAATTCGCAATCTTATTTAATGTAATTCGAATTTTAAATTGGCAACGTCGGCACCAGGTGCTGGCGTTATCTGCCATTTTTACTGGTTGGTTGGTTGGTAGATGACAACTTAACGCTCGCTTCCAGCAGATGCTGATATTGCAGGTAGGTAGGTAGGTAGATGACAAGTTAACGTTCGCTTCCAGCGGATGCTGATATTGCAAACTAGGTAGTTGTTGGTAGTCGTAGTAGTTGGTAGTTGGATTAGTTCAAATTGGATGATGCTGTGTTGTTGGTTTGGTTGTTGATACCTCGTGAGATCTGGTCTGATCGCATGACATGGCGGTGAAACTCGGCCCTGGATGGCTTGGCGTGAGTTACTCGATCTCCTTCATTCTTCAACTCGTTCTGATCATGGTATTTCTTGTTGATTGGTAGTCGAATGGTAGTCGTTGGTTTGGTTTGGTTTGGTTAGATTATATAATAACTTGGAAAACTAGATCTGAAAAAAAGAGAAAAAAAAGAAAGTGAGAAAAGAGGGAGGAAAAAAATAAAAGGGGGAAAAGCTTTCAACAAAAAAGGAAAGATGTTCTCTGATGTTTCTGCAATGAAACTTGCTAAATTGATTGGATATAATTAAAAGTGTTAAGAAACTTTGAGTATAAAAACTTAGCCTATCTGTTCAAGACAGATTTGGTTATAAAATAGAAGACTAGTTCCATTATCGTATACCAGTGGTCCGTGGGTGGAGCAAAAACATTCTGTATGTTGAGTGGTATATATGCCTTTGGTTTCCAGGTACTCTGTCAGTGGCTTACGAGCGGGTTTCAGTTCAGTGCATTGAATGAGGACATGCGACCTTGTGGCCGCAGCGACATTTAATGACCTTGAACTGGTGGCCTCGTAGTAAGTTGTTGGTCCGGAGTCTGGTTGCCACTTTGCAGATGGCTACAGATGGATGGTTTGGTTTGGTTTGGTATCTTGCGGTGTCGAGGTTCCGTAACATGTCTGTTTTTATATAGCACAGAGTATCGTATCTTAAATGACGAGTCGTCATTTTAACATTTCTGGTTGATCATAGAAGATACGATACTGCAGAATTCCGAATAGGGATCGATATCCTCCAGACTCAGACTTTCCTTTGCACAACGGTCTGCTTGATCATTGTCAGGAATGGAATGTGCGATGGAACCCATACTAATTCAATCTTGTGGTCGTTGTTGGTTTAGTAGTTGTGGATGATATCGCAAACTGCGAGCCTCTATTTATAGGCGAAGCGCGACCCGTGCTTCCGCGATCAAGTTGTGAGGACGAAGGGAAACTAGCTTGTCCGGATCGTGTCCGGTCTAATATTTTAAACTGGTTAACAATTTGCAATAATAAACTTAACATAAATTAAAGATTCCAGAAAACGGACAAGGCATAATAATCTTAAGCAGTGCTCAATGCGGAAGAACACGAAGGTAAACAGTCGACGTTATAAAAGAGTTCCGTAAGAGTTCTACATGGGTTGTAATATTAACTTTAAAATATTGGTTTGTCCGGTTCTTGTCCTTTTTCACATAATTTCGATAACATTTATTCAAATTCATAATAAAATCATTTAATCTATATTTAAAATTTATGTACGAAAATGCGTAATAATCTTTAACCGACTGACCTAGTGCCCAGCTAACCTAGTCCCTATTCGGTATTGATGTGTCGAAATAGTTCCAATTTACTAGCCAATATTATGCGTTAAGCTAATGCGCATGGGAACCGTAACATAAAATTTGACAATAATAATCATAGAGAGCTGGTTTCTTGATGGATTTTGATAAAATTTGGTGTCAATGTTTGTAATCACCTAAGGATGAACCCTAGCAAGATACGCCATCATTCCTGATACATTTTCAATATATAAAGGGCAGTCACCTATCTGTGTCAAATCATACCAAAAATATAATTTGTGCAAGATATTGTTGATTTAAACAAACATACATTATTTAATAACATTCTGACATAAACTGTTACCTCTATCGCCAACAAATTTTGATGCGTTTTTACTAAGTCAAGGGGAATAACTCAAATTCCGTTGAACGAAAAATTGTCAAATTCAATCTTGACTAAGATTTCATCATTATAAATGATCATTCCAAATTTCATTTAAATCGGATAAAAACTGTACTCTCTATTGTGTTCACAAACAGATTTTGACGCGTTTTTCATAAATTAAATTTCAATCTAGATTTTAAACTAACTCAAATGAGGAACTATGAAACAATACTTACAAAGATACGAAATCAGTTAAACACATGGAAGCGAAGGAACTTAAGCCTTATAGGGAAAATTCAAATAATTAAAACGTTCACAACTGATATACCCCGCATCAGTAATCACTATACCGGAAGAAACTATAAATGAAATTAATAAACTTTTTTTACACTTTTCTATGGGGTTTAGGCACTGACAAAATCAAAAGAGAAGTTGTAACCCAAGATATCGAAAAGGGCGGACTTAATATGATAGATATAAAAACATTTTTAACAAGCAGGAGTGCCTTTTGGGTTTAAAAAAAACTGTACACAAAAACTGATCATCCATGGAAAATATGCTACAACTACATACTAAATGATCTAAACGGAACATTACTACCAGCCTGTAACTATAATTACAAAGAATTAATGTTATCAAAATTTTATAAAAAAAACTTTTCAATGATTGGCATATAGTATATACAAATAAACTAGAAAAGCAAATAACTATTGGGAATCAAATTCTGTGGAATAAACACATAAAAATTAATCAAAATATATATAAAAATAAAAATTTAGAAAATCTTTTATTAGTTAATGGAATTCAACATATACAGAGTGTAAGTGAACAAGACACAGATATTACCATAAACGACACTGAACCAATTACAAATATAAATAGAAATCTTGAATTATTTTATAAGAAAACACTAACTGATATAAAATGTAAGGATATATACAATCAACTTAAATCTGAACAATATACTGAACCTAAAGCCATAAGAAAATGGGAAGAAGATTTAAATTATCGATTAAACGAAGAAGAAATATCAAAAATATTTTTATTACCATACAAAATATGCCCTAACATCAAACTTCAAAACTTTCAATTTAAACTACTACATAGGATTATAGCGACTAATAAGCAACTTTGTAAGATGAAAATTAAAGAATCCGGTTTATGTACTACCTGTAATTCAAGTATTGAAACTCTGAAACAAAAAAAAAACAAAAAAAAAAACAGCCTTAAGACTTCTCTTTCGCAGAGATCCCTCATAAAGGGGAAATTATTGGTATTTCTTTTTGTTTATTTTTTTTTTTTTTTTTTTTTTTTTTTTTAAATTTATAATTCAATTCACCAATGTAATATTGTATAATAAGTCTATTTATGTCAATTTCATTTTTTTTTTCTGTTTTGTTAAATATTGCATATTTTTTCCTTATTGCATATTTATCTTATGTATCCTGTGATATAATCTATATGTAATAAAATGTATTATTATTTTAAAAAAAAGAAGAAAACTAGAGCCACTCGTGGCACAGAGTGGGACTTTGCAAATGTAGCAAATTGCAAAAGACCCCGAAAAAATCATCCTTCCACGATAATTAGATCAAGCGCAAGAACAGTCTAAAGTTTTCATTTTTTAGAAGATTCTAATACCGGAAGTAGACGTCAGACCTCACAAATGAAAGTATCAGCAGATAGCCAAGTTCAATGACCTTTGATCTTGTAAAAGAGAAAGTCTAAAAAGGTCAAGATCAAGAGATATACGTCATCAAAATTTCTAATTGCACACGACTATAAAACCGGAAGTTGACATAGGACAGCAAATATGAAAGTACAAATAGATAGCCAATGCCAATGACGTTTGATCCTACAAAGGTCAAGGTCAACAAAGGTCAAGATCAAAAATTGAAAATTTTCAATTTCCAAAACCTGTTCCTTTTTTTGAACTAAGAAGCGGAAACAACCGAAATTCTAAGACAAAGTGGCTCACAATATGAGGTAATTGTATGCAAAGTTCCATTTTGAACAAATGTATACTTTGCGAGTTATGCCCCTGGCCATAAATGTCAATAATGAGTAATTAAACCCGGACGTGCAACGCCCAACTCAATTTTTTTTTAATAAGTTAATCAATATTCAAAATGTTACGTTATGTTTCAAATGCCAAGTTCCTACATAATAGAGGTCAAAAGATATAGGTCAACAAAAGTCAACAAAGGTCAAAATCGAAAAATGAAAATATCCAATGTTAAAACCTGTTCCTTTTTTGAAATTATAAAGCTGAAACAAATGAGCTGTTAATACATACTGGCCAAAAGGATCAGGTAATTGTGTGTAAAGTCTCTTTTTGAACAAACGCATCCTATGCGAGTTATGCCCCAGCCCCAAAATGTAAACAATTAGTAATTCAATCCGGATGTGCCACGCCCACATAAGTTTTTTTGTCATAGGTGAATTCATATTCAAAGTGTCTAGTTATATTCCAAATATCAAGGTTCTACATCAAATAGATCATAATATATACATACACTAAGCTCAAAAAGTCGCAAATATTGTAAAAAAAAAACTCAAATTTGAAAAAATCACGAATTTCAATTTTGCTTTAAAAAAACGATTGTTATATATCTATGTAAAGTACACGAGAAGCACATTAGGAAACCGAAAAAATTTACTCTCTAGGTTAATTAGGTCACGTGCTAGAGCAGTCCAAAGTTGCGAATTTGGATGTTTTTGGACAGCTATAAAAGCGAAATTAGACGTCAGTGGTCAAATATGAGAGCATAA
The DNA here is from genome assembly GCF_000327385.1 of Lottia gigantea. Taxonomy (NCBI): domain Eukaryota; kingdom Metazoa; phylum Mollusca; class Gastropoda; family Lottiidae; genus Lottia; species Lottia gigantea. The sequence goes on from NW_008706746.1 coordinate 2,218,629, forward strand.
ACTAATAGACAACGCCAATGACCTTTGACCCAATAAAGGTCAAGGTCATCAAAGGTCACGGTAAAAAATTGAAAATTTTGAATTTCCAAAACCTGTTCCTTTTTTTGAACTGAGAAGCGGAAACAACCGAACTTCTAAGACAAAGTGGCTCAATTCATGAGATAATTGTATGCAAAGTCCCATTTTGAACAAACGTATACTTTGCGAGTTATGCTCCTGGCCAAAAATATCAATAATGAGTAATATTACCCGGATGTGCCACGCCCACCTTAATTTTTTTGAATAGGGTAATTGATATTCCAAATGTTATATTGTGTTTCAAATTTCAAGCTTCTACATTATTCAAATCAAAAGATATAGGTCAACAAATGTCAACAAAGGTCAAAATCGAAAAATGAAAATATCCAAATGTTAAAACCCGTTCCTTTTTTGGAACTATAAAGCTGAAACAACTGAGCTGTTATCACAAACTAGCCAAAAGGATGAGGTAATTGTGTGCAAAGTCCCTTTTTTAACAAACGTATCCTATGCGAGTTATGCCCCAGCCCCAAAATGTAAACAATTAGTAATTCAACCCGGATGTGCCACGCCCACCTCAATTTTTTTGCCACAGGTGAATTCATATTCAAAGTGTCTAGTTGTATTTCAAATATCAAGGTTCTCCATAAAATAGGTCATAAGATATACATACACCAAGATCAAAAAGACACAATTATGGTAAAACAAAACTCAAATTTGAAAAAATCACGAATTTCAATTTTGCTTTAAAAAAGCAATTGTTCTATATCTATGTAAAATGCATGAGAAGAACATTAGGAAACCGAAAAA
>NW_008706746.1:2219506-2223653 GCF_000327385.1 Lottia gigantea
AAAGTGAAATTCAAAAATCTATTTCCACATTTTTGTCGCCATCGACTAAAGTATACACCAACATAAAAATTTGACCAATCCCATTCTCCCCCGAAGCCCCATTTTGAGTTTTATGAAAAAGTATCAAATCAAGATGGCGGCCGAAGTATTTTTTTCGGACTAAATTTTATTTTAAAATCGGCCATAGAATTAAGATTAATAACGATATACATAATTTCGTTGAAATATTTCAATCACACCGGAAGTTATTCAACTGGAAGTGAAAATCGATTTTCCACTTTAACCGGAAGTGACGCAAAAATTTTGAATACGTCAAATGGTTTACATTAGTGACATGCATCTTTTATCAAAATTTCAGATTAATCCGAAAAAAACTGAAAAATGGTCCAAAAATTTCGAAAATCGGCCAAAAAATGTATGCTACGAATTTTCGAAATTTGAAATTTTTTAAGTGCTAACAGGTCAGATTTGTAGAAATGATTGTAGAAATGAAAACCCGAAGAAAATCGATGCAAAAATACGCCTTCTAGAACCGATTTTCGACTTTTTGCACATGTTGAACTGTGGCACTTCCGGTTTTGCAAAAAAAAAGAATTGACATACCGATAACAAACTGGGACTTTGCTGAAAGCAAAGTCCCACAAAAAAGGTGCTTGTGATGCTCGGAATCTTCTAATATGTTATTGTTGAAAGGGAGTGAAAATGAAGAAGGAGATGGTTTCCTAGAGAAGGCCATACTGACATAAAACATGTTCAATATTGTTCAATCACAAAGCTCATTAACGAGTGATTTAGACGAAACGCGGTGGAATTGTTTATTATCACCTAAGAATGAACCCAATTGAAAATCACAACCACGAAATTTTCAACCCTCAGTCTTTCACTTTAAGCAAAAGCATAAGAATGTCAACACATTATTTCCTCTGAATCTGGACGGCATACTATTGATGTTGAAGGGTAGTTGTTCTCATCAAATTTATTATCCGGTGCATCACTGTTATCTAATGACTTGAGTTGTTGCTCTGTGTGTAATTTGTTTGTTATGGAAGAAATGCTACTGCTGGATTTGATACAGGGTAAACTGATGGATGCTGAACTATTCTCACTCTCATTTCCGTTGTCTTTTGTTTTCTGAATTGTTGCAATAGAATACTCCATCAACTGAATCTCATCTGCAACTCCGTTATCTTTTGATTGTGATTTAGGTTTCAACATCAATACTGATGATGAATTGGATGTATGTGTATCTATTAATAGTCTTTCTTTTAGAGAGTCTTTTGTTGCCAAGGCGTTTCGTAATGCATCCTGTTTTGGGCCTTCTGTTGTAACCAGTGAGGAGTAGGAGGACATTTGTGGACATGACATCCTTTCTTGAAACTCTCCAGTGGATGATGTTTTGGAAGTGCCTGTTGATGATACGGGAATGACTATTTGAGTTGATGACGGAGATGAATATGAAGACGGTGTTGATATTGAGAACGTTCCTACACCACTGTTATGTCTCTGTATATTACCGTTTTGATCTGGTTGGTTGGTTGGCAGTTCAGTACATTCTGCTCCATTTTCAGAATCACACTGAAACAAGTAAACAAAATATGAATAATTTATTTTTTGAAAATTTGAAAGTGCCAACAGTTGAACATTATTTATTTATATACATTGATATGTCCGCAGTATTAAATTAATAGAGCACTTCACTTGTGCATACTCCTATGATTTTTTGTTTTTACCTCATTGTTAATAGCATTATTTTTGTGAACTTTATTTTGTTGTCACTTTAAAAATTTCCAAAAGAGTTTTTCAACGTTAATAGCTGTACCAATGAAATGTTTTATATCAAATTCTAAAGTCCAATTTTTCTATCAAATATTATGTTTACAGAACAATCTACAAATATACAAGTAAACCTATGTAATTCTCTTAATTTAAGTATGAATAAAGTAATTACCTGATCGAAATTTGCTTGCACAGATATTTGGTACCTTTTAAAAAGGCCTTTCTTTGAACTATTAGAAAAGAAAAGAAAATGTCAATATTGTAATAGGTCTTGTGTTACGTAGCGTGTTTGTCGCTTTCTTCACACGAATAGGTTACTGAAGACATGACAAATACATTCTACTTAAGTATGGAATCAGCTAAAATAAACTTCTGAAGGATCTGCAACTTGCGTTGAAAATGTCCCATCTTCATATACAGTAAGAACTATTAAAATCTATACAACATGCATATAACAATACCACAAATTGCAAATACATCGTGTTCAAACAGTTTTCCTAACTGTTACAACACTTAGCAGATGCTGATAATTGCCTCTCTATGATAATCTGATCATATTAAAAAACTCGACCAATTTCAGTTTCCTAGCTGTGCGAATTAATAAGGTATTCAAGGTCATTATTTTATATTTTGGTGGTAATAAAAGCAAAGTTATAGGTGTTTATCTGTTTGATTTCTTGGATTTATTGGTAAAGCTTTAGTAAATTAAGGTGCGATAAATAATGGGGTCGTAAAATGAACACATTTCTTATTTAAGCTGGTTGATTACTTACTTTTTCCTGAAACATACACAAATAAGGAGTGAGATAATCAAAACAATAACAGCTAAAATAGCAATTATGATATAAGTAAATAGATGATTCTCCTGGGCTGAAAGTAATAACAACATACATTTTTTATTTTTTATAAGAACCTGAGTTTTGCATTTCTGATTTGGATATATTTGGATCAAGGCAAAAATTACAACATTCAATTAAAATCAGCTTGTCTCAATCTCTTTCATAAATAAAATTTAGTTCTTTTTAACAAAAGCAGTGCATCTAAGTGATTGTTTGCATATTCCATACACTGATAAAGTCATTTTGGGGTGATTAAAAATAAATATTTTCAATTCAAGAAAGTTAAACTTATTTTCTTTCAGTCTATCATATATCAATATTTATGGAAACTTACAAGGTCCATCTGATTGTTTTGTTGTATTCCAAACAATAGGTGAAAACTCTTCGTCGTAGTGAATGCTCACTCCGAATTGAAGATAGCTTGGTGGCAATGTGTCATCAGTTGATGATAGCTTCGATGCTACCGTTTTGTGTGAAGAAGGGCTATCAATAGCTAAAGGTATTTTGCCTGATGGTATTATCAGTTTGAAGGACGATTCTGTTCGTTCCAGTTCAACTGAAGAAATAGTTATCTCAGAAATATTATTCTGCAAAAAAAGTAAAATGTGTCAATCTAAATAAATGTAATTTTCAATTTTTCAATTGTTAACTCTCTCGACGTTCATTTCAAACAATCACTATGTGTCGTGTATAAATATCGACTCGAATTGTGATATAGCGAAATCGAGCGATATAACTTATTAAGAGACTCGCTTCTTGTAATCTTCTGATTGGTTGGAAAGTGGCGCGCGATTGGTTGTTATAAATAGTTTGTAACGTCAACAGTATGTGACCTCGTTACATTACAATGAAGGCAAAAATAAAAAAAAAATAATAACAAAACGAAATTAAAACCTAATTTCAATTGGATTGTATTGATACCCTACCTTGCACTCTGTCCATCCTGGCAGTGTCCAGTAAAAACCATTACACCAAAATAAAATAACTTCAAACGTGGTTGTCATTGTTATCCTAGAACTCCAGCTTAACTTAAAATGCGTCTGGTTCAACTGACTAGCATTAAAATGTTGCACCTTGTGTTTTCCTGAAATTATTTAAAGTGTGTAGAATAAGTTTAGGGAGTTTTATGATAACAACGACAAGAAATCAATAAACACAAGAGCTTATCGTATGAGGTAGATTAGGACAGTTCATTTGGAAATAGGATAACCTCTCAACTATTTTCATTTGTCATTATCAACATTTTATTCACCAATGAATTTGTTCGGCCCTATTCCCTTTCCTTTTGTAAATATGTTTGTCACTTCCTGTTTTGTTTCCAATGTACATTTCGCTGCTGTCAACTCCTATATCATGTAAATTATACTTTTATCATCTGTAAATATTCGTATTGGTAACAGATTTATATAAGCTTCGGCTTGTTTCTGAAACCAACATTAATCTATAGCATATGTATGATTTTGTAAATTATCAATAAATATTGTTTAAACAAAAAAAAAAAAAAAAAAAAAAAAAAAAAAAAAAATAGGATA
>NW_008706746.1:2223813-2239572 GCF_000327385.1 Lottia gigantea
CCCCCCCCTTTGGCTCCGCCACTGTTCACAGGTTTGCCAAAATGCAGCCAATCGATCAAAAACATGTTCGGTGACAACTACAGTGAAATTGGGGTATACAATCATTGTATAAGGTAGATATGGTTTCATGTGAACTATTCATTTTATATAAAAAAAATTTCCCTTTTGGTACTTACTGGCTCGTGAAAGTTTTGAAGGCTAAAGAATTTTACGTTAACGACCTTTTTGGAGTTGTTTGATAGAGGTCTGGAATCGAGGTCTCCATGTAAGTTAATTCCAGTGTTACTAGACGCATAAATCTGCACGTTGGACACCTTTGATGGACGGACTGGAAATAAAAATTATACTCATGCATTAAGTGATGTACTACGAGGGGATGAAACAATGTACTAATCTCCTGGTTTCCTTCCATGTTTTACAGTACCAAAGGACCTACCTTGATCCCCTTTATCCAATCAAAATTTATTGTCTTACAGGTTTCATTAAACAAATTGTATTTTATTGGGAGATCGAGATGTACCGAGGTAAGACTCAAAAGATGGTAAGACTATTATTCAGTATTCGTTAATCCAAGTACTAAGTTAAAAATCTTTGTATTCACAAGCATAACGCTAACACTTGCGAGAAAACGTTTTCAGTTAAAGTAGTCTACTGCTGGTACAAAAAGATTTTTTTGTAACAAATTAGTTTCTTGAAATCAATTTGCAAAGCAGAAGGTTTAAGAAACATATTATTATCACTAACAGAATTTAGTTAGATTGATGTTGACGACTCGGGTATTCGAGTTATGACGGTGTGTAGCTTTTATTGTCAATGTCATTGGAAGGAGTGTATAGTTTGCGTCGTACGGACATTCAAAAGTAACTGTTTCACTATTCACTGATGTAGTGTTACATTTGTTTCTGAAATGAAAAGTTTGAATAATTAATCTCAGCTCGTAAAAAGTCTTAAATGTCTGGTTTGTTACTTGTTAAATATCAATAAAGAATTAAAATTCAATTATAGAAAGCGCGTTGCCGTTGCTGTCATGTCAATATTCTCTAAAATAACATATTGCGTATCCTGTATCCATTGCATTAATCTTGTACTAAAAAATTCTACAGATGAAGCTATGACAATCTAAGTGTATGATGAGTTACAATATCGGGCGTGCGTGCAAGTTCCGAAGCACCGAATTGACTTAAGCACCGTTACATGATAATGATCATCTAGCCGTTGCTCTCACAATCCCATATTCTAGTCATTAATTTTGATTGGTAGAGAGTTTACTTCTCTACCAATTAGATTTCTTCCAACATATTATTGTAGGAAAATGTTTGAATAACCAGACACAAAATTTTAGTAAAATTTCTTTCTGATAATTGAGTCTCAAAGTTATCAATGGATTATCGAAAAGGTGGTTGGTGCGAATCTGCGACATTTCCGGATAATTCAATGGAGGCCACCATTTGCAATCACCACCCTATTACACCAAGTGTTACTAGATTCCTGATTGGATAAACTTAATAGTGACGCTTGGTTTGCCAAGGGAGGTTATTAGTCTATGATGACGAGAATAGCAACGGTTAGATGTGAATAATCGTAGTGTTGCTTAAGGAACATGCGAACTGACACGCCTCGTCAGCACCTCCGAGCAGTATTGCGGGTACAAAAATCGTCCAAGTCTCAGCGTAGCATAGGTCATTAAGATTGCACTCACAGTTTATGGATATGTGATGATGTGATATTGAAGGTAGCCGATTCAATAAATTCTGTTTCGTAAATACATCGAAACTTCTTTACTGTGATCAATATACAAGTATCTAGAAATACAACAAGTATTACAGCCACGAGAGTTGAAACTTCTTTTAAAAATATAAATAGTAAAAAACGCCATCAATGAAGAATAATTAGAATGCTAAAGTTTAGAACTATGTGACAGTGGAAATAATCGAGCCTTAAAGTTTTATACCCAATAATTTCAATGGGATTTTTAAAGGGAGGACATGAAGCCATATAATAACGTGTAAAATATAATGATTATCGACCAGGACAAGAGCAGACCGAAGCCTTAGTTGCTTTTTTTATCAATAAACCTGAGTGGGGCCCTCTCTCATACGTGTCCAGATACTAAAAACAAACTAAGGTATTATCACTCACGAAAGCTAGTACCTTTTTGCATTTCGTTTTTACATGATCCTTCACAAGCTGTTTCACCACCAGCAATGAAGAGAAAGATTGCAAAGACTTCAGTAAAACCAATGTAATATTTCATATCTCATTCCGTTTCTACCTACAACTAAATAACATCCTTTCTAAATTGCATGTATTTTAAATATTTGCTTTTCCATTTTTTCAAAATATTTCCAAGATTGTCACATTGTCTAAGTCTTTGTCGTGGAATAAATCAGCGTGCACAGATTTTTACAAAAACTTTCTTAGAGGATAAGTTTCATTTCTCTTAGAGAAGAAATGATATAGGCGTCTCGGTGAGTCTTTAAAGGGGTATTCCGCTTTTTTTGTAGAAAGTTTTCATTGTCAAAAACGTCGTAAATTATACCTGAAAGAATTTCTAAAGTATGCTATTTATATCTATGGATCTTCTTGGTCAAACTGAATTTGTTTTAAAAGGGTTAATTAAAAACGGCGAGTATTAATTGTTAATTAAGCAGTTTGACCTAGTTTTGGTGTTAGGATTTATAATAGTTTGATGTTATTAGTTGAAACCTTTAGAATAAGTAGACATATATCTCTACAATTCGGCGTTTAATTTACTCAAATCCGTGCAGTAGTTTTCTAACAGTTTCCGAAAAGCATAACGAACTTAAAAACATTACGTTATATTTTTAAATTTTTTTGGCTGGATTTTTTTTACTTAAATCTTGCAGATACGTTAAAGGGCTCATTTCTCTAGAATTTGGTGTATAGTTCTCATAAATTTCAGTATTGTATCTTTAAAATGTTTAATTGGCGACTCCATTAACAAGTTAATTAAAAACTTTTGTGTCATTTAGTGAGTTTAAGTATAATCCAGGTTAGCACTTATCATGTTAACCCTTTCAATACCGGTGATTAGATTTCACACGAGTTCAATATATCTACTTTGTTTGTTAGTTTGAATTATTTGACAGGCAAATATAGTCCAAATTTTGAACAGCGAAATTTCGATAATGTCTGGAGCAGCGAAAAGATGACATGGAAGTATCAAAGAAAAATCTAATGGCAATAAGAAAGCTTTGGCTTGTCCCGGTGATGGCGATTAATTTAGAAAACGTTGGACAAAACGCTTAACAACGAAAAGACATAGAATTACCTCCCCTTATTTTTAATGAAACTCAAATTGAACAACCTGTATATACTACTTGTGAAGTTGAAACAATTCTCTCAAATCTTGATTTTATAAATAATCGCATATTAAAACTTTGTTCTAAAAGTTTAGCTTCTCCTTTGTCGGCTCTTTTTAACCTGTTTCAATCCCATTGCCATTTCCCTCAAACTTGGAAACATGTCAACGTTATACCTTTGTTTAAGAAAGATAACCCAAACCTATGATCAAATTATCGACCTAAAGACTCAACAGTATATCAATTATTATAAATTTATGACGATATTTTAAAAAAATTAGATAACGGTGGAGAAATTAAAATGATCTGTTTTGACATAAGTCGCGCATTTGACAAAATTTGGTTGAAAGGACTCGTACATAAACTTAGTCCCAATGGAATTATCATTAAAGGCGAAACTTCAGGCAAACAGCTGGCGTTCCACAGGGGTCTGTCTTAGGTCCTCTTTTATTTTTAATATACATAAACGATATTACTGAAAACATTAACTCCAACATTCGTCTCTTCGCTGACAACACATCGCTTTATCTTGGCATAGATGATTAAATTTTGATATTGAAACGATTTATCAATGGTCTCTGAAATGGAAAATTATTTTTAACCCTCTGAAAACAAAATGTATGACTTTTTCACGAAAACTAGAACCCTCAAATTTTACTTTAAATTTTAATAATAACATTTTAGAAGATTCAGACAAACACAAACACCTTGGTGTAATTTTAAGTAAAGATTGTTCTTGGACAGCTCATATTAATTACCTAGTTTCTAAAACATCTAAATTGATAGATTGCCTTCGAAGCCTCAAATATCGAATTTCTAGAAAATCATTAGAAACTTTATACAAACATTTTATTCTTCCGGTATATGATTTCGCTGACGTTCTTTCGAATAATTGCAGCCTTCAAGATTCCGCGAAATTAGATTTTTTACATTTAGATGCCATTAGAACAATCACTGGCCTAGTACGAGGAACCTCTCACTCCATCCTATATAAAGAATCAGGTTTTACCCCTTTAAGTGATTAAAAGGATAACACCTCCATACCCGAGTCTTCTGTTAACATCACTTGTTTCTTCTATCATTCCTTATCCTTTGCGCAATTCTCAACATCTTAGAACCCTTACCTGGAACAAAGTCTCGTACAACAACTCATTCTTACCTTCAAAACTATACTTCTACTCCTCCTATTCCTTCATATTACTATCTTGGCAACCGATCTTCTCAAATTTTACATACCGGATTACGTCATAGCAAAAACCTTCTCAAAGCTCATAAACTTTCCTTGCACATCTCTAACAGCCCTTCCTGCTCTTGCGGATATCCTCTTGAAAACTCTGAACATTATCTACTCTACTGTCGAAATTATACTATGATACGAAATCATACTATCCACCTCCTCCCCCCGGAACAAAAAACTATTAAATCTCTATTATTTGGAAATAATAATCTTCCAACATTAACAAACTCTAACATATTTAATACAGTACATAAGTTCATCACCATGTCCAAACGTTTTGAAACTTACTAGTTTCTGTTGCATACCCAAAAACTTAATAAAATCTAATAAAATTTTTTTGGGGATCTCGTCATGGCAAGATGAAAATAGTCAGTATCGTATATTAAAGTCCAGCGGCAATCTTATCCCGATAAAAAGCCTGTTAAGCGAGAGCGAAACGAATCTGCAAACTCTTCGAGCAGAGAAGACATGGTTTGGTTCTATACTTACTATCAGCGAAGTAAATGTACGCAAACCTCGTCACACATCTCCATGATCAGAGGTCAAAATCGTAGAATGCTTCACATCTGCGCTGCTTGTTTGAAACGGGATGGTTTAAAACTCGCATTCAGCTTGCCCTCACAGGTTATCTACACTGTGACTGACCTAGGACTGTCTCACGAACTTCCAAGCCTCGGTGTTACATTGTGAATCCTATTGTGAGCAAACAAATTTCAGAACTCTGCATAATTTGGATGAATACTGTAGTAAGCTATGCAATCATGTAAATTGTGAATTATGTACTGAATTAGTGTTTAGAGACTCCTTATTGCAAAGTAACCAAGTGATTTACTCTGCTATATTAGATGTAATAGAACGGTAGCAGCTTCTGGTAAACCTTTTTTCGTAATAACCTTCAGAGTTATGAAGATAGTTTTGTCTGTGAATTAATTGAATTTTGGTTTCCCCTTGGATTCGAAGATCATCTGTCTCAGGAGCGAGCCCCTCTTAATCTTAAATTCCCTATGTCCGTACATGATTATCTTATTACGAAAGCAGAGTACGGCTCCATTTTAGGTCCTTTCAGTTTTCATTAATTTGAGTAAATTAAATTTTTGACCTACAAAAAAGCGAAATGACCCTTTAAACAAATCATCTGAACGAAATGTGAAAATTTTTTTTACCGTATTTTACACCATAAAAACCTTATATTATCCTACAGTTAATAATTATTGAACATCCACTCATTTGACATATAAGAAAACCAGAATAAAATAATAAAAGTAATATTTAAGATAAGTAATTAAAATGATAACAAACAACAAACCATACATTTCTCTAGAAATATATATTTAAATTAATAACCTTCATGTACATGTAAGCATTATAAGTTGTTTCCTATATTTTAACTTCTGTCATGTGTATTTAAACATTATGCAACTTTGTTTACTTTCATATTTTATATGTGTGAATGTATTTTCTGTTGTGAACAATAAAGTATTCTTAAAAAAAAAAAAAAAATCATCGTGTGAAAATAGTTCATTCCAGCCCCATCTGTATGAATTTGTTAATTGAAGAAGTACGTCGTTTTCCAGACCTAATGAAATATAAGGTTTCTATTTTAAAGAATAATTGCCTTGCTGCGTGGGTGTGGTGACTGTCTTCAAAAAGCATCAAGACGTCAAGAGATTTTATGAGCTTTTGATAACTGAGTTACTATACATCTCTGATCAAATGAAATGAAAAAAAAACTAGGGTCCTATTTAAAATGGTTATAAAGCTAAATGCCTAAATGTAATCTAATGAAAAGGACCTTTTATTAGAAACGTGAATAGGGTTTGAAATGTAGTAAACGACATAGCAATAGCAATTACAAAGCCATTCGTTATTTTGAACAACAATATTGTAGCATGCTATAATCGCAAATTTAACTTAGTTCAACTGTTGATCAATGACTTCATATCCGTGCGCAAAATATTGAAAATAATATTGACATCATTTTCTGACTCTTTTATTTGTTTATTTTTTAATCTATTTCTCTTTGTCGGACAAGTCTATTTTCATATTGTAAAATATTGCAGGTAGAGAACATAGAGTGCAATTAAATAAATAAGTGCAAACATAATTAGATGAATATATCCATAAAAAATGATGGCCCAGGGCTGCCATACCCAATTTTGGCATTATTAGTAGTAAATTGTAAAAACAAAATAGTTTAAAATAAGAAAATGGTTTTAAAATTATATAAACGTAATTTAAAAAAAAATATGAATTCAAAATAATTTAAAATAAAAATATTTTTTTTTTATAATATACGACTAATAACGCGATAATTGTGTATGGCAGCCCTGGGCCACCATACTTATATACCCAAAGGAAAAAAACACCCAACCTGTAAGTCCGTCAATAAAAGCGTTAAATTAACAATTGTTTTATAATTATCTCATACAATGACACAATATTTCATATTTAGATAGTAATTCCTTCTAACTAATTTATCTTTTGACTCCTAGAAATGTTAGAAATCTATGTTGTCGCTAAATTGAATACAAGATAAGTGAACTGATGTTTGTTATACTGTCCAATTTGTTAAAAGTGTGTTGCAGCTCAAAAATGAAAATTTACACAAAAACATGAAGCAAACTGTTATCAGTTACAATTTATTGATTGATTTTAATTGCTGACCATGATATTCATTCGAAGTTTAGTGTATTCTTGGTGTATCCAAAAAAAAAGTAGGATCAGATTTTAATTTTGAGAGACGCTTTTCCCTTAGTGTGCGAATTCAGATTGAATTAAATAAAAAAGATAATAAATATTTACCTGATGTTAACTTATGTTGAACGATAATGATGTTCTTGTATTAAATCAAACACTCACAAACATGGAGAGCCGGATATGATTCGTTACTAGATATTCTTTAGAAATGGCCAAATCGATCACCCTTTATAAATGCAAGTCAAAAGAAATAACTCATAACCTATTTTACTTTGTTATACAAGGTAAAATCTCGTTTGGGGATTTAATAGGTACATTAGAATAAATAAATAGGCCTTTCAAAATAGAAAAGAATAAATAGATCCACAGGCCACGCGTAATTCTGTCGCAATGCGTACCAGTTTTCATTTTCCACCTGAATCTGTTGTGCAAAGTATCGTAACAGTATCATTATTTCCTACCATAATTAATTGGATATAGGTCGTTTGAACTCAAAGCATATTTAACAGATCGCTTAAACTCACATTATATTCCTTGTGGGGTCAATAGTCACTAGTCTTGAGTATCGTTCTACAGAACGATTCATGTTGCATAATTTCGAAAAATACGTGACAGTGGAATTTAAATCTATTTCAGATGCCTGTGACTGTCATTCAATAGAAATTAAAAGTGTATTGTAATTATTCAATCTTGCATAAATGGTATCACAATATTATTACGGGCTAATTGCCTAAAGAGATCAGAAACAAAGAGCTAACAGCTCGAAATAACTTTCCAATCCATAAAAAGGACAGCTGTCCGCTGCATTCTAGAGACTACTTTATTCTCCATATATTAAACACCCAGTCTTGAAAACATGGTTTCAACTCTATTACGACTGTCCGGATTGTCCGCTGAAATATCCGGAGGAAATTGCAATAGAGTACGACCGGAGATCCAAGATGGCGACAAATGCCGGTATTTTGGTATCAGTACTTGAACTATTGGAATCCTAAAATTTCACAATATGACGTCATATTTATATATATATAAATATATATAAGAAACCAGGGTTATCTTCAGTTTTTGGTAAAATGAAACACTTTTAATCCATTTTCGAGAGAACAAGTTGTTATTTAATCCATATTTATATACATTATCTTAGCATGCTTTCAGCTCAATAGCTTCTTCAGAGATTCATTAACCTATACAGTCAACAACATCGACAAATTTAATCCACGAAGGTCTTACAAAAAGGACCCGGGCTCTTTAAGGATAAAATTCACCGTTTTCAAATGGTGATAAAGAAGCATACATCGTACAATAAATAAAAATGAATATACCATATGAAGATGTCGTCGGTTGAAAAACTCAAATATTACAACTGAAAAAGTCAGTTTGGCGCGAAGTAATAGACAAAAAAGAGTTAGCAAAATCGGATCAGTAATAGAGCTGATAAATGGAAAAAAAATGAACAAAACGCAATTGTCCACAGCCCGTTATCGGTTGGTCAAAATGATCACCTTTAACATTTAGAAGTTGCGTGTACACACTTTTCAACAGGAACCAGCAACAGACGGCCTGTGGCAGGCACAGTTTCTTCAGATTAGCGATGTTGTCATTCGAAAAAAAAAATTCATTTGCAAACCAATGCTCAGGTTATTAAAATTTGCTAAATAGCGGCTGTGAAATTTTGCACTATGTCTTTTTCTATCCTTTTTATGGTAGCTTTTTGAATAATATTTTCGTGTGCTGACATATTTGGTCGAACACTTTGGTTGTGCATTCTTTGAAATGCTGAATAATCAATCAATCCATAAAACTAACTGCGAGCGTCAGTCACTAGTTCATACTTTTTCTATTATTTTGAACTTCAAGGAAACTGAAGAGCACGTTAAATTAACAGCATACCTTTTCTATTTAGTTTAAAGATCCGTTGATTTCGTATAAGCTTTCACGATTGGTTTTTCAAATCTGAAAGGACGTCGGTAGTCGGAACGATTTTTACGAAACAAAAAATTCCACTATACCGAAATGACAAAATCTAGCGAACAAACTATATTAGGGAAGACAAAACAGCTACAGTTTGGAAGACAAAATTTAGCGAAATTTGGCTTAGGCTGAGGACAGACTTTATTCGCCGATACTTTAGCTGAACTATTAGCCGGCGAATTCATTCGGCCGACGCAGTGTACACACTGGGCAAATGCCTGATTTAATAACCCGCATGCAAATTAAATTACGCATGCGCACATTAGATCATTAATCACATGATAAAAATATGGTGTCCCGAAAGAAGCGATGAGTGGCAGTTACTTATATCGTATATATTTGACTCACATAATATAATTAAGTCCTCCTTTTCTGCACTCCACATTGCATCACTAAAGGTCGCCATTTTATTTGTCATGTGACGCTTTGGTGTATCTGGTTTAGTGACAGGAATGCTTGCGATAGACTTCTGCAGAATGGACACACTCGCCGAACGAGTCGATGGGGATAGATATTCGGACGAACCATATCAAACGCGCTTGATGTTGGCGAACGGCTTCGCCGACGATCGACTCGCCCGAATCATTCGCCGTGAAAATTTTCCCAGCCTGTCGGTAGCTTCTTAGTTTATTTCTTGATATTATTTATTCTGGGTGTGTTTTCAAAGCGAGATAACTCTTAGTATACATTAGTTATTCACTTTTACATTGATGGTTATAGACTCAGACAAAAACAAATTTCTGTAGATATGATTATAGGTCACATTTTGTGGTATTTTTTTCTACACACAACATTTGTTTCCAGGTTAGATTTGGACTTTGATGTCTGAAATTGTCATTTTTATTAAACTTTTGGGACATATGAAGTGAATAGTGATTTCATTCTCGGGCGGATGTCAATTTAAGTTCTTTGCTTAGGCTATATCCTCAAGAAACCCAAGTATTCGTCTAATCTCTCGCTAAATTTCGTCTTCCTTTATAGGGAGTGTGTATTTTTTAGCGAAGTTGTTCTCTCAATTGTCTTCCATATTATAGGAGTGTTTTCTTGCGAAGTCGTTCGCTAAATTTGGTGTTCCATTATAAGATAGGAGTCTTTTTTTAGCGAAGTCGTTAAATTTGGTCTTCCATTTGTCCAGGAGTGTTTTAAGCGAAGTTGCTTAATTTTTTCTCCTATATTATTGTTTGTTTTTTAGCGAGGTCGTTCGCTAGATATTGTGTCTCTTATTATAGGCAGGAGTGTTTTTTATTTTAGCGAAGTCGTTCGCTAAATTTGGTCTTTCATTATAATATATTTGGGTTTTTTGGCGAAAACATTCGCTTAATTTTGTCTCCCATATTATATGTCTGACAAAGCCACAGCATTTACAGTCAAACGAATTTTCTAATGATTTTTACTCATGTATATAGCAGTAAAAATTGGCTAATTAAGCTCACGTGCTTCCGCCTTGTTCACGTTTTTAATCTCTGTCATTGAATGAATCTTTGAATGAAAGTCCGTTGAATTTGAGTAAGTCATCTTTCCTCATTATTAGTACATGGTTACGGTGTGTGAACCAAAGTTGGTTGTTTCTTTCTTTTTTGTTGAAAAGTTGACTTTCACCATGTGTCACACCATTTGTGTACAGATAATGAAAAGATGTAAGAAGGACTCTAAAACAGTGTATTCCATGTACCGATGAACTGACCATGCAGCAGTGATGGGCTCCAGAGAGTTTACCATATCATCAAGGGAAACAACCACACATATTGTCGTACTTACTAAAACATGAACCGACATGAAATTTTAAAATAATTACTTGTTTGGCCCAATAAGCTTGCTTTCGCAAAATAGTTTGAGGTCGTTTCCTGTCGGGTTCCTGGTCTTTTCACGATTTCATTGGCTGTTTCCTGATCGTTTCATGTCGGTTCATGGTTTAGTAAATACGGCTTAGCGTTTCAGCTTATTCAGATGTTCAACACAATTACCTGTAGCTTGGATTAGACGATGTGCATATGCGATTTTGACATATAAATGTGGTTATTTCGGATTGTCATTTCTTGGTTTTAGACATGGGCAAATAAATTCTATTATTGGTCGACTCCAGTGAAATATATAATCCTTGTATCGGAGGACGTTCAATATTATGAATACTGATTTGTATTTACTGTATCAAGGGAAATAACCACGCATAGAATAATCTTAATGATCTCCTGCCTTTCCACTGGTATTCGGTGTACAGAAGTTCTGATCATACTTTTACTCCCTAATATCTGAAAGGAACAGATTAGCGTGTGACCAATCTTAGCTAAGTCTCAAAATAGGGAATCAGCTAATCAGTAATACTGTATTTTGTTTAAGTATATATCAAGACCCCAAAAAACCCTGAAAATGGCAAACCTATCCCTTTAAGCTTTAAAATCTATGTAGTTTACCATTATTCTATTGATTCAATAATTCCGTTGTTCGGAAATGGAAGGTCTAATGTATACCCTGGATTTTTTTGGGAGGTTTTTTTTTTACATTTTATGTGAAATGAGACTTGTCTTGCTTTAGACCACCACTTTCTTATTTTGTTTTCATAGAGTTTCAACTATAATTTACGCCTTTTTTGATAATAAAAACTCTATACAAAAAAGCGAAGTGTCCCTTTAAGCCAAATCCTTTAAATTTTACTTGCTGTGTTTTTAGATAATGCAAAAAGATACTATGCACATTAATCGGTTTTCGGTAACCTCTAGGTAACAGATTTTATTTTAATTTCGTGATTGAAATTGCTTCCTTCTTAACATCATGGTTGTCTGTTGACGATGCCGGTCAAATCCGATTTGTAATCATCATAGAAGTTAAAGATTTAAAAATTAAAAACCTTTTATAAAAAAAGATTGAATTTTCGAACTAACAAGCGAGTTACTGGCCCTAATGTATAATATTAGATATGGATTAACTTTAAAAAGCGTCTTTAAAGATGGCGTGACGGTAATGTTATTATTTGTCTATTAGTCAAATGGTTTATTGATGAGTTCGTATATACAGTGTAACACAATCGATAATTTGTCTTCAGTAGATTCACTACATAGTGCGACAGACATAATCTCATTTGAAAGCTATAGTTTAAATAATATAACCACAAGGACGTAATTTTAAAATGGTTAAAAACTCATGATGAATTGTTCGAGGACGACTATCTTAGTTTGTTTGTAAGTGTTATATTTTTTAATCCATTAGTTTCCTTCTTCGGGCATATTTGTACTATGATATAGATATCGATTTGTTAATTATTTTCCGTTCATATTTGTCTTATATTTTTTTTTATCCGGGTAATGTATTGTTCAAATATGTTGTTACCTTTTTTCTTCCTTCGTCATGATAAGCTTATGAAAATAGCGATGAACTGGTTGGCTAAGTAGATCAAAAGCTTATAAATCAGTTGACACACTAATACGGTCACAAGGTAATTTGGTCACAGTAATACTGTCACACAATAATTTGGTCACAGTCATACGATCACACGGTAATTTGGTCACAGTAATACGGTCACGCGGTAATTTGGTCACAGTCATACGGTCACACGGTAATTTGGTCACAGTCATACGGTCACTCGGTAATTTGGTCACAGTAATACGGTCACACGGTAATTTGATCACAGTCATACGGTCACGCGGTAATTTGGTCACAGTCATACGGTCACACGGTAATTTGGTCACAGTCATACGGTCACTCGGTATTTTGGTCACAGTAATACGGTCACATGGTAATTTGGTCACAGTCATACGGTCACAATGTAATTTGGTCACAGCCATACTGCCACACGGTAATTTGGTCACAGTTATACGATCACACGGTAATTTGGTCACAGTCATACGGTCACACGGTAATTTGGTCACAGTCATACGGTCACAAGGAAATGTAGTCATACGGTCACAAGGTATTTTTGTCACAGTCATACGGTCACACCTAATTACCTACATTCAAAATATATGCTAAGCAGGACGACTTGAAAGTAATGTGATTGATAAATAAATTGTTTAAAAACATTCTATTTCAAGAAAAAACGTCTCAATTTATTTAACTAAAAGGTGAATTCAAACACTATAATAAAAAGTTTCCAATATCAAAGTTTGAAGTTTTCTTTCCACACAAACACAGGTATTTTTGACGCTGTATTTTGCATGTTATCATCTACTAAAACAACAGATGAAATGTGATCTATTTGAGCTAATCGCTGAAACGTTGTATAATTTTTGGAGTTGTGATTCCGCGTTGCAAACAGGTTGATCAAGCTAGTCAAAGAAAATAATATTAATCGACGTAAAATTTATTGCAGTGGATATTATTATAGCGAAACATTTGTCTTCTCTGGATTGTATTGAAAACAATGATTCTTTTTGCAATTTGTTTGTCTGCTCTGAATCGCTTTCAAAGAATTTTAATAATTATATCGTTGTTAAAGTCCCTAGGGTACAAGGAACATAATGAAGACTAACTAGCTAGAATAGTTGGCAATAATTATCATGCACGTTTCCCTCTCTATTCTCTGCGGTCGTGAAGATATTTGACTCAATGTGATTGACATCAGTGCCATTTAAAATGATATTTGCCAGAAGTTAAAAAGTATATGCACCTTTTTAACAGGGTTTAAAATGAGAAATATCAAAATGTCAATAACGTGTCCAAATTCGGAGGGCACTATAGATCAGCCTGAGTACAGAGAGGTTATTTCGGAATGAAGTAGTTGTGTGATCTTTTTCTTATAGTACCAAGTGGTCGTGGGATCTTTTCCTGATAGGACTAAACTGTTTAGATACAAACTTAACTGAGATCAAAAGGAGTGTCTGAGAACAATGTGGCTTTGAGGCGACCTCAATTGATGCACATGCGTAAGACACACGTGGAAAATTCATCTTTCAGATGAGAAAGAAATCCGAGGCCCCGTATTAGTCTTGAACTTAATTGCAAAATAGTAAAATCATTATCGGTCAGTAACAATAGCAGATCGTGAGTAGGCCAACCAACCAATCTGTCTATTATTCTTCTTCAAGACAATACAAACAAAACAAAACAGTTAATGGTAGTTGTCATAGAATATCATTTTATTACCATATTAATCATTTAAATTTAAATATATGTCGTTTCGTAAATTTAATTTTTCGCTTCCGTCAAAGTTTGGCAATTTGTACGATCATTGTTTTTATTCATGTTAATGGCTGGATTTTGACACGATTGAAAAATACTTTATTTTATATTTTTTATATAATATAACTTGTGCTCAATAAAATCAGAACAAATGAACATTCGTGTTTTGTTGACCATAAGAATTGTTTCAACGTGTATTTTGAACTCATCGTTTGCATTCCGTAACATCTTTTTCAATCAATGGACAATCCAGTGAGAAGAATTTATCGTTTTTATTCCATCGACAACAGAAAACGTGGTGGTGAGTTATCTCCCGCTTTGGACATATAGTGACGTCATCTTTGTTTATATTGAATACTTGGTTGTATATCACCGTTTTTACAACTAAAGTTACATTCCTTATAAACATTGTATCACAAAGTATAGCCCTTTATCGTATATCAATGTGCTATATTGCTGTATTAACCCAGGATGTCGTTTGAAACTCCACGCACTGTCAGAGAAGCTAAAATGCTTCGCGGAAACGCCAAGAGAAAAATAACCAATCTCGTTAAAGATGGACTCTCGCTTTTACAGTCGGACGAAGGGATTCCCTGTGATGAATATAAACTCTTAGCCGATATGATCCGAGAACATTTAGACACATTACAAGTAACAATTGATCATGTAATTAAATTCAAATGTGAAGAACTAAAGGTTGCTGAATATAAATCCGAAGAAGACTTAGATAACGCCGAACAAGAGATAGCCATGGTTGAACAGGCACATTTCTGTGAAGCTCAAGACAACGCAATGCCAATAGTTCGTGATTTAATACGTCGTGCTAAACGACTACTAGACGCTGAATCACCTACTATTCAACCCCAGATCAACCGATCCAACCAACCCGTATCGTCACATGCTCGACTAGCCAAACTTAAGTTTGCTACCTTTTCTGGAGATTTGCGAGACTACAAATTATTTAAGAAACAATTTCTTCACTACTCACAGCATTTAGATAAAATTGAATGTTTTTACCAATTAGTGGAATCAATAGAGAAAGTAAGAGAAAAGAATAAAATAAAATCTTGTATTAGTACGACTAGAGCATGGGAAATTTTAGATGAATTTTATGGGGATGATGATCAAATCGTAGAAACTTTACTTGGAGATTTAGAGAGAATGACTTCACATGATACGAAAGGACATATTAATATATCTGCAATGGAAAAGTTCGTTGAAGCTCTTTGAGTCGCAAATGGATTCTTTAGGGAAATCAGCAGATCTGAATGGACGAGTTCTTGTCTCACAAGTTCGAAGGAAACTCCCAGAAGAGCATCGTATATCATACCTAANATGTGTTAGAGATGAAGGTTTAGAAGACACTCTGTCTGGACTCGTCAGATGGCTACATTCACAACTAGTTCTTCTGAACCTAAA
>NW_008706746.1:2239622-2262930 GCF_000327385.1 Lottia gigantea
ACTTGGAGTCGAAAATGGAGATTTACTTACCTCAGAGCAATATTTAATAGGCCCTAACGAGGATGATCCTATCGCAGTTAAATGTCCTTTAGGATGGTATGTTCAAGGAGGTCGATATAACGAAACACCTAAAAATAACATTATGAACTTTACGCAAGTTTCTGCCGTAAGTGAAATTGAAGATTTTCTCGGCATCGAACGTATGGGAATTGAACCTCGACGTTGCAAATGTGCAATTGACGCCGAAGAGAAATCAGCTACCAAACAGATGCAGAATAGCGTTACTAGATTAGAAGATGGTATTTATCAGATTAACTTACCCTGGAAGAAATCGCCGTTAGAATTACCAAATAATTACGATTATGCTGTCAAACGTTTAATGAATTTGGAGAAACAGTTTCAAAACCGTCCACGTGGATGGGAAATTTATTGCAAACAAATGGATGATTAAGTTTCTAGAGGTGTTGCACGAGAAGTTCCACAATATGAATTGCATACTGATAATGCTAATGGTACAAAAATGTGGTTTTTCAGAGATTCAGAGACTACGCCAGTTCGAGTTGTTTATGATGGTAAAGCTAGATTCCAAGGTCACTCTTTAAATGATTATTTAGCCAAAGGTCATAATATGAATGTAGATTTATTTGATATAGCTTTACGATTCCGTGAATATGAAGTTGGTGTTATTGCTGACATTAGTAAAATGTTTCAAGCTGTAAAGATGGCACCCGACGATGCTCGCTTTCACCGTTATTTATTTCGTAAGCATCCAGAAGACCCAATCAACGAGTACGAATTAACAACAGTTACATTTGGAGATAAACCGTCACCTGCTGCAGCCATTATTGCCTTACGTCACGTTGCTGCTGAAAACGCTCCTGATGATCCTGAAATTCAGCGAATCGCTAACAATCAATTTTATGTCGACGATCTCACAGATTCGCAAAGGTTAACTGATGAAGCTCAACGATTAAAATCTAATCTTACTTCTACCTTAGAAAAAGGAAATTTTAAAATTCGCAAATGGTTATCAAATAAGCCAGCTCTCTGCGATACCGAGTTCTATCCCGTCAACGATGTTACCTCAGTACTTGGTACCAGATGGAATTTAAAGACAGACTCTCTCAGTGTAAAAGAAGTTTTATTTAAAGATTTTGTTCCGACAAAACGTAATATTCTCAAGATGACTACTTCGTATTACGACGTTTATGGTATGTTATCAGGGATATTAGTACGACCGAAAATACTTTTACAACAATTATGGCAGTATGACATTAACTGGGATGATCCGATTCACCCTAATAGTGATTTATATATTATGTTCAATAAGATCAAGAAAGATCTTCAAGATGTTTGTTCAATCGAAATCAAACGCTGTTTAATTCCTGAAAAATTTCAAGGACAATCTAAACTACCTAAAATGTCGCTTCATGGTTTTAATGATGCCTCGGAAGATGCAATGGGCATAGGAGTTCGGATGAGATGGTCCAATGAAGACGAATCAAATGCCGAGTTGACATTTGTTTGTGCTAAAGCTAGACTTACGCCTTTGAAGCAATCGAGTATACCACGCAAAGAACTGCAAGCTATTCTGTTGTTATCACGACTGATGTTAGTTGTTATCAACGCTTTAAAACTTAAAATCGAATACGTTAAAATGTGGACTGATAGTATGACAACAATAAGCTGGCTACGAGGTTAATCAAAATCTTTTCGATCTTATGTTGCTTATCGTGTTGGTGAAATTACAACAGATTTTGACCCGTACAAAGATGTATCGTATTTTCCTACTGATCAGAATATTATCGACTTAGTATCAAGAGGAGTACAAGCCAGTGAAATGAAACGAGTTATTGATGGACCTGACTTCCTTCAGAGAGCAGAAAACACTTGGCCTGTAACACCTACTTGCATTCCAGTCAACAGTGAAGATGTTGAATTGAAGAAATTCCACGTGAGAAATGCAAAAGTTTTAGCTGTCAGAATTGGAAATATCGTTCCAATAGTTGATCCGAAACAATATTCTAGTTGGACAAAATTAGTAATGGTAACTGCTAGAATTTTATCTTTAAAATATATACCTAAAAGTAGATGGTTGAAATATTTAACCAAGACTGTAGCTCAATGGCCTTCATATAAACAAATTAAAGATGCTGAATTATACTGGATACGATTCGCCCAGAATGATATAAATTTTGAAGATCACAACATTATGAAGTTGGAACCCATCTACAATGATATTGATCGAGTCTACAGAGTTGGAGGACGAATAGATAAAGCTCAACTATCCTATGACATCCGACATCCTTATCTACTTCCTATAAAACATTATGTTAGTCTACTTATAGCTCAAGAAAGACACAAACATTGTTTACATGGTGGACACCTTCGCACAGCTGCAGAAATTCGAAAACAGTTTTGGATTATTGGTGATATTAATTTATCGCGTCAAGTTGTACGAGAATGTATTGTATGTGCTCGTTATAGAAGAAAACCGATGGAACAACGCATGGCAGACTTACCGGACTTCAGAATTAAACCGTGTACACCGCCCTTCAAAACTACAATTGTGGACTTTTTAGGACCTGTGAATGTTAAACTTAATAGAAATACGGTCACAAAAGGATATTGTGCTGTTTTTACTTGTGCAGTAACTAGGGCTGTGCATCTTACATGTGTGCAAGACTTCAGCGTTCCTACAAGCACTAGAACGATTTGTTAGTATTCGTGGTGCACCTGAACTGTTAATCAGTGATAATGTTACTTGCTTTAGAGGTGCTGACAATGAAATACGTGATTTACAACTTCGACTAGATCATGATCAAATTCGCTCTAATTGTTTAAGATTTAAAATAACTTGGAAATTCGGACCACCTGCTGGACCACATCATCAAGGTGCTGTAGAAAGAATGGTACAAGAAGTCAAGAAATCAATGAAACACATGGTATCTGCTGATAAACTTAACTTTATAGAATGGGAAACAATTTTCTGTCAGATTTCCGGATTACTTAATAGTAGACCGCTTACTGTTCAATCATCCTCGCCATTAGATGAGCCCTATATTAATTCCTAATCAATTCCTGATTGGAACAGGTGATCTTACATCGCAACAAATACCTTGTGAAGATTATGCAGGAAATCTTAGAAAACGACGTGAACTCTGTAACCATATGTTGAATGGATTCTGGCGTCGTTGGATGACTAATATTCATAAGCTTTCTCCTCGTCAGAAATGGTTAAATTGTAAGGATAATCTAGAGAAAAGAGACGTAGTTTTAGTTGTTGATGAGAACAATAAACGTGGAAAATGGAAATTAGCAGAAATTATAGAAATTTATATCGGAGATGATAATTTGGTTAGAATAGTTGATGTCAAACTTGCTGATGGTTCAATTTTGAAGCGTCCAGTTACCAAACTCATTTTACTGTTGAAACATAGTGAAAGGAAAGACATTTAACAACGATTAGAATGTGTTACTTTTTCGATCACAAAGTAGTGACTTTTTCTTTAGTTTAAGCGAACTTTCAATTATGAATAATCGTTAAATCGATATCCCTATCGATGTGATGTCCCCTGGGCTGTCATAGAATATCATTTTATTACCATATTAATCATTTAAATTTAAATATATGTCGTTTCGTAAATTTAATTTTTCGCTTCCGTCAAAGTTTGGCAATTTGTACGATCATTGTTTTTTTTTCATGTTAATGGCTGGATTTTGACACGATTGAAAAATACTTTATTTTATATTTTTTATATAATATAACTTGTGCTCAATAATATCAAAACAAATGAACTTTCGTGTTTTGTTGACCATAAGAATTGTTTCAACAGGTATTTTGAACTCATCGTTTGCCTTCCGTAACAGTAGTGCCAGGCACATTTTCCCTTACTGTACACTAAGACTGTTTATCAGTCTTCTATAGTCCAGTAGTGAAGACAAGTATAACGTAAAACCTCTTTCCAGTTTATTGCCCTACCAATTAAAATAATAATAATTTATTAACAATAATAAATTAATATCAATATTGTAGAGCTATATAGAAATGTTAATACATAGTTTGAATCAAGTTTAAAGTATTCAGAATCAATATGATAAATTTTGGTTATAATGTAATGTTATTAATTTTTCATGATAGGACATTGATCGCTTTGTGGAATGAGCAGGTTTTAATAACGATATAAATCTAGAGTTTACAAGCATTCGAATATATAGTTGTTATCGTACGAAGAGGTGTGTGCACAATGAGTGATAAGTCATTAGCTGATATTAACATGATCAAATCAAAAATCAATAGTCGTGTTACATAAAAATTCATAACTCTCGTAAACTAAGAAAGTACACTACTTTTAAATATGTCTATAAAGAAGAAGAATACTTTAAACGCTATACGCTCAATATTAGCTCAGATCAGATGTGGCATACTGCCCTTTAGGGTTGAAACCGGTAGGTTCGTCGACGAAAAACCCAAAGAACGCATTTGTCAATTGTGCGAACAGGTCAGCATAGAAAAGAGTCTCGTTTTATGCTTGAATGTCAATTTTATGAATTGGTTCGATAGAATTCTTTTCAATGGTTCAATTTCTCATTTACCTGCTGATGAGAAATTAACAATATTACTGACACAATTCCCTTATAAAAGTACTAAGTTCCTACATCATGCGTTTTTCAAAAAGACGTAAGCAAAATTATGTATAATGTTTAGTATAATATACAAAACTCGACCAAATTTGGGATTAAAATTCGTATTTTGAGATTGCAGATCAGCAGGTAACTTATAGATGTACATATATATATGTATATATTCTTATGGATAAATATGTATGTGTTCGTGCGCATGTATGTTTGTATTATATTATATTAACTAACTTTAAGTGAAAAATAGGTCCATCGTGTCGGGTGTTTGGAACAGTTGTTCTGAATACAATATGCTTATATTTGTTATAACACATGTCACAGTAATAAACAATCACTTACTTATACTGGTATACCGTTGCGATATTATCATGGCGATATTTCGCAATATCAGCCGTAAAAAAGACGATATGTAAGATTTTATCGCGGAGATAGATTAAACGTTGACCAACTTCATCAATTTATTCAGTCGATAAATTTATGCCAATCAGTTTTCAAAACACTCTCGGGATTAATATTTTATTGTAACATGGCTCCTGAAAGGTTTGCCATAAGACAATTGACGCTGGGCTATTGAGTTACAGTTGAATCGTTCGTACCAGTTCCCTACCAGAAGGGTAAAACTAACCTGTTTCAGCAAGGTCTAATCCCAGCTCACGTTCCTAAGCTTTGAACCTATGTGATAAAAACAAATTATATATCGCAATACACAAAATATCTCATTTCGCCCAACTCTAGTTCATCCTTGAGTGATTACAAACACTCACACCAAATTAATATTGTTATTATTTATCTTGTACATCTATATTATTATGCAATTAAGTCTTTAAACTATATATCATATCACTATATATGCATCAATCATCCTGCACCGTTTACCGCGCCATACTTTCACTTCACACCCACATTTACAATTCGAATTCATTTGTTTGCTAAAATGCTATGATTTTTAGTTACTAGGTTAAATGTAGGTTTAAGCAACACAAAAATATTTGCTTTGATAATGACCATATACGATTAATTCACAGGTTTGCCCGTTACAATTTAAATCATTTTGAATGAATATTCATGGGACAGATTTACCATAATATAATAAAACAGATTGGAAAATTACTTTACTCATTTTCTTCTTCATGAATTTTAATGCCATGTCAATATACCACATGATGACCCTTACTAGACTTTGATATATATCTTGAAGGTTATCGACTAACATTGGCTCAGAAATGATGAGTTATTAGTAAAAACAGTTTATCGAAATGGTCACACTGCACAACTGAATTATTGAATTCGGTTATGTGACACCACATTCAATCCAGTCATTCTCAAGCCAATCACTCTCATGCCACTGACACTGCGCTCTCGAGGCCAATCTCTCTTGTGCCAGTGTTAATGCAATTCTGAGGCAAGGACACACTAGTGGGACTGCACTCTCAAGACAATTACTCTCAAACCGGACACACTGCATAAAGCAATTCCATATATTTTTGTTAATGCCAATTTGAAGATTATTGACAAAATGATTGTGAACCTGATTGTATGAATATAGTTCAATTACATTAAATTATAATTCTCGAGTTAATAGAATAATGAGAATAATGGATCAATGAAAACGAAATCAATATACCACATGAAATAGGGATTATTCTCGTAGAAAATAAATTTAATGGCGATCTCCATCGCTGATGCAGGAAATTAGGGCGTATAAAAATGGAATGTTGGACATACCCCTAGGGGAACTTAGAGAGTCTGTTTTTTTTATATCTTTAGCATTCAGGTTACGCCTCTGAAGTAAATGATTACTATCAAGAAATATAATGTCTTCTAAATGTTTTGTGAAGATTAAATGCGGGAGCTCGGGTCAAATATCATTTTAGTGTGTAATAAGTTTATTTCTAATATAAATAACAATATTAATGCATAGTAAACTCATTTGTTCTAATTATGATAAATGATCAATCTATGCAGACCTCCCTAGGTATACATGTATATAATATCAATTTATCATTTCAATCACACAGCCCAAACCATTCAAATAATCAGAGAAATTGTTGGATTTCATACCAACCCGGAAAATGTGTCAGGAATATAATTATGTACAATTCACAATTTGTAGAGCAAAATTTATGAAGTCAGAAAAGAAACTTCACACATAAACCAATGAAAATATCAAACAAAATTACACATTGAATAAGCGTTTTCACTTGACTGAGCAAATTAACACCGATGCGAACGCTTGACAAGTAGAATGGATTAAATATATCTCCAAATATAGCTAACTTATTACCAAATTTAACCTAATCCACACAACTACCAGAGTGAAAAAATAAGTGGTGGTTAAAATGTTAGCCCGATCTGTACCAGATTGTCTCCGATGATTTATTTTTTTGATTGGCCCGCTTGTCGTCTGGAATCGCCTCAATTCGTCCACTTTTTTTTAACCCGATTGAGTCCCGACCACTGGATTATTGCGGAGAGACGAATCACAGACATTCCTCGGGCGATCGATGTTTGTAGGTACACGGCAAAGGTCTGGTAGAGACCCGCTTTTCACCATAAGTGAGCGATCTTCCTACGCTGTTCGGATGAGAGTAGCCAAATGAAAGCGTAGTTTGACGAAGCTATATGTGACCGAAAGCGTCCTCTCTCGAGACGGGATCATCAAATTTCGGCCTCTAACAACAGAACAACGCGCGAAGATCGGTCACTTGCTCAGGGGAAGCGGCTTTGGGTTGTACCTTCGGACACATGCGTGGAACGTCCGTGATTACCCATACCCAGGCGATTTAGGACTATTAGAGGTGATTCGTGACGATCGGAGTCGAATCGGGGCGATTAGAGGCGTTTCAGGACAACAATCAGGTCGATCAAAATCGGTGACAATCTGGTCCAGAAGCCGATCACTTTCTGTGCCCTTCCCTCGGAGGAATGAGTCCATCGCTCCATATCTTCCCCCGAATGTATAGGGCAGTGCTCGATAATTCTCACAGGTTCACGACTTTTTCGCAAAAGTAAGGCCGATCGACCAAAAATTAGATCGGGTACTTTCGGGACCAGAACAATCCATGGTGGTATGGGGGTATAACCAATGTTTGTAATATAAACAATGTTTTTCAGGTTTTTGTGGTCAATAAGCCAATTTAAATTCTACTGCTTTCTTTTGTTGCCTTGAAGTCCATTTCAAACTGACTTCCTCCAATGTCTTTACATATAAATATGAGTCTCTGAAAATAACGATGGATATAAAATAACTGCAAGACATCTTTTGCTTTCTTCTGTAGTTTACACGTTCGCCATCAACCTATGATTACTAAAAAAATCTTAAAATCAGGTTCAAACCAATTTTGAACTAATGATTGTTGCCTATGCCTACCAATAAAAAAACACTTGACCTGATAGTGTTTAGCAATGAATATCCCTAAATTGCTCATATCTAGACTATCTGTAAAAAAAAAATTATGAACAGGGCATATTTGTTGAATATTTATTGACTGAAGATATTTGTTTGAATGATGTCAGTTTTACCTACATATATATGTGCAGCTTAATGAGTATTTGTGTAAATGCATCGATGCAATTAACAATGTGCAACTACTGTGCCTTCAAGTCCTGAACTATAGCCAAAGCAATGTAAATAGTCTGTGATTGTTTTCTTTTTCAGATTAGGTTTGTTAACACTTGGTATTCTACTTCTAGAATATACCACGATTCCAACTCAAGCTAAACATGCTGTTAAGTTCTTCAATGGCGCCTCGGTTGTTTCCAGTTTGTTTGAGGATCATGAGACTGTGGATAAAGCAACTTTACTTGGTTACAATGATATGGTTTATATTACGACCACATGTAATAAAACTAAAAACATCGCCTATTTAAAAGTGCATAAATGTGGCAGTACTACAACAGCGAACATTTTAAGACGGTTTTCAATGAAGAACGATCTGAATACAGTTCTTATGAATACTGTCAATAATTATTGGATTTTTAGTGGTATACATAATTTAGTAAAGATACCCGAAGGTCAATCGTTTAATATCTTGGATATTGACTCTTTTTATGATCGTAAACTTTATCAGAAACTTATTCCCAATAGCCCTAAATATTTGGCAATTATGCGTGAACCAGTGGAACGTTACATATCGTTCGAATTTGATGGGAGCTTTCACGGGGGAGTTTTTAGGAGAAATAAATCGAACGTTTTTATGTTCGAGGATCCATTTAAAGGTGATCCTCGATCACTTCATCAACAGATGAGTGTCGAATTTGGATTACAGTCACACCTGCGCAAAGATGAGAATGCGATCAGAACACATCTGGCTCGAATTGATAAGGAATTCGATTTTGTGATAATCCACGAGTATTTTGAAGAATCTTTAGTGTTAATGAAAAGGTTATTTTGTTGGGAGATGTCAGACATAATTTCTATGGTATCTGGGAAAAATATGAAAAAGGCCACTTATGCCTTAACGCCATCAGGCAGACACAAATTAGAAATAGAACTAAAAGCCGATATGATATTTTACAATCATTTTCGGAAAAAATTATTCCACACAATCAATGCATTAGGAGTGGAATTCCAAGAGGAAGTGGCTCAATATAGATATATACAACGCTTAGTAAAAGACTTTTGTTTACATGGTGTGAAAATAATGGAAACTATTGAAATTCCAAGCAGCACTTGGAACAAACCATTTACAGTCAATAAAAGAGATTGTGAATTAATGCTGATGGTGGAAGGTCCCATGGTAACTTTAATGATTAAAAATGCCAAGGTGAAATATGAGAATTCTCTTAAAAAAAAATCTTAAAGAAACTAACTGAACCCATATATTATTTACATTTATTTTATTTCATCAATTTCATATTTTGTTTGTAGGGTTAAGGAAGCATTCAACTCCAGCAAACTTTTTTGATAAAAAAAAATTAGTTCCGCAAGCATACGATTTGTGGTCAACTCCGGGGACTTTTCTTATTTACTAATAAAGAAGAAGATCGGTCACTTGCTCAGGGGAAGCGGCTTTGGGTTGTACCTTCGGACACATGCGTGGAACGTCCGTGATTACCCATACCCAGGCGATTTAGGACTATTAGAGGTGATTCGTGACGATCGGAGTCGAATCGGGGCGATTAGAGGCGTTTCAGGACAACAATCAGGTCGATCAAAATCGGTGACAATCTGGTCCAGAAGCCGATCACTTTCTGTGCCCTTCCCTCGGAGGAATGAGTCCATCGCTCCATATCTTCCCCCGAATGTATAGGGCAGTGCTCGATAATTCTCACAGGTTCACGACTTTTTCGCAAAAGTAAGGCCGATCGACCAAAAATTAGATCGGGTACTTTCGGGACCAGAACAATCCATGGTGGTATGGGGGTATAACCAATGTTTGTAATATAAACAATGTTTTTCAGGTTTTTGTGGTCAATAAGCCAATTTAAATTCTACTGCTTTCTTTTGTTGCCTTGAAGTCCATTTCAAACTGACTTCCTCCAATGTCTTTACATATAAATATGAGTCTCTGAAAATAACGATGGATATAAAATAACTGCAAGACATCTTTTGCTTTCTTCTGTAGTTTACACGTTCGCCATCAACCTATGATTACTAAAAAAATCTTAAAATCAGGTTCAAACCAATTTTGAACTAATGATTGTTGCCTATGCCTACCAATAAAAAAACACTTGACCTGATAGTGTTTAGCAATGAATATCCCTAAATTGCTCATATCTAGACTATCTGTAAAAAAAAAATTATGAACAGGGCATATTTGTTGAATATTTATTGACTGAAGATATTTGTTTGAATGATGTCAGTTTTACCTACATATATATGTGCAGCTTAATGAGTATTTGTGTAAATGCATCGATGCAATTAACAATGTGCAACTACGGTGCCTTCAAGTCCTGAACTATAGCCAAAGCAATGTAAATAGTCTGTGATTGTTTTCTTTTTCAGATTAGGTTTGTTAACACTTGGTATTCTACTTCTAGAATATACCACGATTCCAACTCAAGCTAAACATGCTGTTAAGTTCTTCAATGGCGCCTCGGTTGTTTCCAGTTTGTTTGAGGATCATGAGACTGTGGATAAAGCAACTTTACTTGGTTACAATGATATGGTTTATATTACGACCACATGTAATAAAACTAAAAACATCGCCTATTTAAAAGTGCATAAATGTGGCAGTACTACAACAGCGAACATTTTAAGACGGTTTTCAATGAAGAACGATCTGAATACAGTTCTTATGAATACTGTCAATAATTATTGGATTTTTAGTGGTATACATAATTTAGTAAAGATACCCGAAGGTCAATCGTTTAATATCTTGGATATTGACTCTTTTTATGATCGTAAACTTTATCAGAAACTTATTCCCAATAGCCCTAAATATTTGGCAATTATGCGTGAACCAGTGGAACGTTACATATCGTTCGAATTTGATGGGAGCTTTCACGGGGGAGTTTTTAGGAGAAATAAATCGAACGTTTTTATGTTCGAGGATCCATTTAAAGGTGATCCTCGATCACTTCATCAACAGATGAGTGTCGAATTTGGATTACAGTCACACCTGCGCAAAGATGAGAATGCGATCAGAACACATCTGGCTCGAATTGATAAGGAATTCGATTTTGTGATAATCCACGAGTATTTTGAAGAATCTTTAGTGTTAATGAAAAGGTTATTTTGTTGGGAGATGTCAGACATAATTTCTATGGTATCTGGGAAAAATATGAAAAAGGCCACTTATGCCTTAACGCCATCAGGCAGACACAAATTAGAAATAGAACTAAAAGCCGATATGATATTTTACAATCATTTTCGGAAAAAATTATTCCACACAATCAATGCATTAGGAGTGGAATTCCAAGAGGAAGTGGCTCAATATAGATATATACAACGCTTAGTAAAAGACTTTTGTTTACATGGTGTGAAAATAATGGAAACTATTGAAATTCCAAGCAGCACTTGGAACAAACCATTTACAGTCAATAAAAGAGATTGTGAATTAATGCTGATGGTGGAAGGTCCCATGGTAACTTTAATGATTAAAAATGCCAAGGTGAAATATGAGAATTCTCTTAAAAAAAAATCTTAAAGAAACTAACTGAACCCATATATTATTTACATTTATTTTATTTCATCAATTTCATATTTTGTTTGTAGGGTTAAGGAAGCATTCAACTCCAGCAAACTTTTTTGATAAAAAAAAATTAGTTCCGCAAGCATACGATTTGTGGTCAACTCCGGGGACTTTTCTTATTTACTAATAAAGACAGCAATTAAGAATAAGATAGCTCATATTCTTATTTGTTGAAAAGTGGCCCTCTTTTGTATAAACCATATTTATTATTTACATAATACGATTAGGGAACAGGCTTTCGCCTATAGTACCCTCTCCTGGCCTTTTCATACAATTTGTTGGGTGTTTATGGTTTATCTTTCATCTATAAGCTAGACCTAAATTTATTTCGGTTTAAATCCCAAGTTTTGAAATACAAAGTTAAAAATCCGAACAAGTTTCTTTTAAGGAAAACCAGTTTCTAATCAACAGTGACAAAGGAACAGCAATTATTGTTTATGTCAAAATGAAAAGAACTTTACAATAGAAATTTTCTATCTATATGTATTTTTTAACATTTCAGTGATATAAATAAATATAATTGTCTTCATTACATAATATGTGAAGGCTAGAAAAGCTATTTAGATATCTTTAAATCTATCCTGTCCTGAATTTTATCCTGGTGAGAGAGTTGCTATAGAACCAAACGTATAAAATCTGAGATCTGGATGTCACGTGCGTAAACAAGGAAAAAAGTTGGAGAAAACATACTTATTATTTTAAGAATGTTGTTAATCTGTTTGTTTATTATTCATTGTTTAAGGTCAGTAAAACATTACGTAAAATGTCACGCTCTATACTGTGATTAACTAACTTGGTGGTCCCATTATTTAAAAAAAAATATATTATAATGCAGATTTGCGGTGTCACTGAAATGATTTCAGTTACATATATTAACGAATATAAAGGCGTACCAATTTTGGTAGATTGTTGTCTGAATACATGTTGATATCGCCTTGTGTTCCATCTACACGAATATTTCAACCCCGTTTTCCCCTGCCAGTGATGTAGGTCACAGGGGCTGACATGAAGCAGACTTAAAGTCGTTCAAATGGAGCAATAATCCAAGGACCCGTGTCCTCCAGGCTGTTACTTTTCTTGAAAAATTCCATGTGACGAGTCACTTTCACTTATTTTCATAACATTAAATAAGAAACATAATTTGTAAAATACTGTCAATATATCAAATAAATGAACACAGTACAAATAACTAGATTATAGTGATAGACAGAGTACCACTCAAGATCTAATATATAATTTTTAACAATAAAATTCGCCATTTATAGCATGTTGATTTTAAAGTGAAAATATGGTATTTCCGATGTCAAATTTAAAAGGACATTCTAAAAACAATACAACAAAAATCGAGAGAAATGTTAAACTTATCTGAAAGTTTTAACTTAAAGTGTCTTGCCGCTGAGGTTTACGTAAACATTTTAAACAGTTCTTTGGTTGTAAAGAAATGCGTCTCATACATATTCAGAAATCAAAATATCGAGCCATTATATAGCTAAACACCAAAACTAGATCAAACTGCTTACTTAACAATAAGTACACTCCGTTGTTAATTAACCCTAGTAAATAACACATTTAGATAGACACATTTTCAGATATAGTTGACATCAATTTAAATGATGAAAATTCCCCTCTAAGTATTGCTCCAATATTAAAGTGAAGTTAGTGTTGGAAACCTATCCACATGAAAATCATGTTATTTCACAATGAATAATGAAATATGAATAAGATTGAGTAAGTCAATAACATATATGTTTGTCATGTACTTTTAAATGGTTTTAAAATTGGTTACACCCATTCATGATAAGATACAATGTAATATATCTTCATATAAACATTGCCTCTTCATGACATAAATTTGTAACATTCGGTTCCGCTCAAAATTTAAGCTGCTGTTTGATTTTTATATTGGGATATGGGTGGCTTATAATAATGTAATAAATTTTACTTCTAATTTTTATAATTACAAAAACCACTATCAGTACTAGTATTTCTATTTGGTTGAACAAAAACTCGATTAAGTTATCACTTATTTGCTTCAAGATCACAAAAAGCTTTTGCCTCTACAAGTCAAACGCAATAATTCGACACCGTTCATTCAATTATTGCCCAATTCCAACTTGACCAACATCTCGTCATTACAAATAAATACATACCAAATTAGGTCAAAATTTCTATGTGGTCGTATTACATTTTACACCTTTAAGAGATACATAGGTCTGAATATTTACTTTACAACCTAAAACATCTCAGCCATATTTCTCACTTGTCACAATCAAATGCTATCAGCTATCCATCAATGCACACTGTCCACATAGTGCACATAGTTGCTGCCAACGTGAAAATCAAAATTCAAAGCCCCAATTTGATCATTTGCCATGATCTATATTTCAGTAAGAACATAGTGTTCTTATGACAATGTCTGAATTGAAAATACATTAATATTCTTTTATCATTGAGTGTTCCTTGTGTTTCTTTCTACAGAACACTAGAATCGAATTGAAAATAATCTGCAAGAGACATTAATTATTCATGAGACTAGAAATAGGATTTATCTCATGTTAAATGAAATGAAATATGAAATCAATTGTTGCTTGGTATCTGTAGATGAATCATACAAAATGAAATTAAAAACGTCTTTGTGAATCAACCCATCAATTAAAAGAGCTATGAGCTTAGTTACTTAAATATTCGCTTTGATATCTGAACAAATTGCAAGCTAGATGAGGCAGATCAGAATGAATCTGATTTTTTGTTCATCTACAATTTATGAAAATGAACTGTTCAAGATGAAAATAGGACTGAGAAGCAACTAATATTGTTTCCAGTCATTTTATCATTTTCTGTTCCTAAAACCACACACTTAAACTAAATAATTCATTTTTGCATTAAGTGCATTAAGAAAAGGACAAACATTATAAAAGAAGTTATTTTGTAGAAGACAAGTAGGGTTGAATCAGATTGTTTCGTATGTTTAAGGATAGGTTTCTATATACATATATAGACACAGTTTTATTGAACAACAAACAAACTGTTAAAGGAAACATTATAAAATGTTAATGTTAACCAGTGATTGTTGTTCCATAAAGCAGTGTCCATATATCGTACTCACAATTAATAAATGCCATTTTAAGACTTTCTATATGCATAGTTTTCAACATGACTTTCAATGATTCACTCCAATATACTTTTGGGTAAGGATAAAATACACATGACATCTTTGTATATCATCTTTGTTTATCTTCACAATTTCAAGCTATTACCGACTTTGTCTTTTACCTTGAGTGCAGGTGTGGCTGATTTAAATTATTTTTAAAAAAAAATCATTGATTTGAATTAAAAAAAAAAGATACAAATTAATAAAATCATTAACTGTATAATGAAGAGAAAGTTTATATAAGGTATTGAGACTAATATATACACTAGTTTATCATCGAATAGTTTGTTTATTCCTAGAAATTTCAGGGGATCGATTTTACAATATCATTGATTTAAATCAGGTGATTCTTAAAAGAATAAAACAAATTATTGACAGCATTAAATGTAACAAAACTTCTAGTCTTGTCCTTGTCACACTAGGTGCTACTCCTTGCCAGCCCATTGAGTCTGCGCCCCTGGTAAAGAAAAGAGAAATCTTGATAATAACAACAGGGTATTGAACCCATGACCTCATATTAGACAGGAAGCACCGTACTCAATTAGCCACCACAGGACACTTGAACTGATCAGAAAGATTACATAAATTATCTTACGATTTTAAATTAAACCTATTTTTCAGTTGAATTACAAACACTTGTTTACATCTTTGCCATAATATTACAATGCAGAGGAGCTAACTTACACATATTGGTTAAAAAAAGGATTTTAGGACAGCTCCACAGAATATAACTAAAAAACTCAATAAAATACAATTCAAATCAAAAAACTTTGATTTAAATAAAAAAAATCACCAACCCTGCTTTACTGAAATAAAAACCTTTCTTGTATCAGGGAATGCAGCAAGAGTCCTAGACAATTGGACCATAACAATATAACTTAGTCTTGAAAGACTTTCTGTCTAAACTCTGATTGGCTCTGTATTCGCTAGCGTACAATCAAATCAGTGCATTTATAAATTTCTGTGACACAAGAAAGGTGGTTATTATAAGGTATGAGACAAAGTAGATTAATATTGTGAAGATATGTATACCCATACTAATGGTATTTGGTCTTGGCTGGTGTAACAAATATTCACAACTGTGCTCTTTAGTATCAGTGTAGAATTCACAGAATCTTGTGTCCAAAATCACAACAACACTTGTGATGATAGTCAAACAGTCTGACTCACATTCTGAGTTACCAGCAAACATGAACAAATCTTTTGAAAATATTAAACAGAACACATTCACTACACTAAAAGATTGTGCACAGGTTTTTTGCCAGGCCAGGCTTCTTTGGCATATTTCTTTTTCTTCGGTTCTTTAGACACCTCTTCAGGTGTAAATGCAACACTAATTTCAGGAGCTTTCACTTCTGGTGCTGACACATCCAAATCGGGTGCTAAATTGGGCATAGAGAGTCCTAATTTAGCAGCCATGCTGAAGGTACTTGTTAATGTAGAGCCAGCATTTGTACTTCCCAACGTGGGCAAGTCACCATATAAACCAGCAGCACCATAAGAAAAGTTTTGTAAACGTTTTGTGATACTGTCTGTCATACTAGGTTGATTTAAACCATGTTCTATTTTGGCTCTCTGAAATTAAAAATTCAACTGAGAGTGACACAAACAAACACAAAAATACGGCATAAGAAATTCAGATGTAACATTAATTACTATTTAGTAGAAATTCAACAAATTTTAAGTTAAAATTAATCTATAAGGAAAATTTAACAAAGGAATATATACTGTAAAAATGAGTTATTTACCTTTGATGGTATGACTGTTGTTTGAACAAGATTTCTAAATCTTCCAATCGATGGATCTATATCTTCTGTAATCAAATAAAAATTTAACTGAAAATCTGATAACAGTTGGGTGACAAGCCAAACTACTACTACTGACTTAAATTTACAGAATAAGGCAAATGATCAACTTGCATACTAGCATATATGCAGAAATATATACAGAAACAGAAATATAATAGCTTTAAGTGTCATTGCTAAATAATGGGAGGCTATCAAACATTTCTCCCTCCACTCTTTACCTGGATTAATGACTTCTTCATCTTCATTAAAAGTGATGTGTACACCTTTCTTTTTTCTTTTTAAAGGATTTTTATTATTACTACCTTCTACAACAGAGGCTACTCTTCTGTTTGTAGCTGTATTAAACTCTGTTAAATTCTAAAACAGAAATAAAACTTTTTTTAGCTGAACAGTTATCGCCATAACAAAACATAGTAGTTTATACACAAGTGTACACAGGTTATTTCTGTAAGTTCTGTTAATACATTGACTAACTGAAAAAATGTTCAGGTCATTCCTTATAATTAAATCAACTCGAATACTTGTTTAAATATTCATCCAATATAACAACAACTTAAGGCACTCAATGGGCGCATAAACACATAAGACTTTAACATAACGCTTATGAACAGATACCAACAATATATCAGAAATAGGTAGGTCACCCTTTTTATACGCCCACATCCCTCTATGTGTACGTATATTGTCGGCACCCCTGTCCGTCCGTCAGTCCGTCAACATTTGCTTGTAAACGCAATGAAATTCGGTATGTGTATACATATTCATAAAACAAAGATCAAGTTCGAATTTGAGTTATTTTTGACCGTTAGAAGCAGAGTTGCCCCAAAATCTTGAATATGCTATTACTCTCTTAGTTTTCAACCGATTTTGAAGAAACTTAAAAAGGATGTTTCGTTTTTACCATCTGCATCCTGTGGTGGGCGTATATGGCTGTGGTCCACTATCTTTATAGTCTACTGCCTACTGCCTGACTGAAAGGTGCAATTATTGAAAGAGGAGTTCAAAATAACTCCAGAATTCATGATATTGTTGGAATTTGGAGTGTACACAGACAAGGGAATTTGGAAAATACCTTGATCATTTAGTGGAGTGTCAATTTTTGGCTCTGTTGATGATCGAAGAAAGTACAGAGGCGGTATTGTCAACACGGGGGTCAGCAAGTGCAACAGCAGACAGTGTATTGCTGTTTCTTTCTTGTTTTTTACTGGAGCAATCTCTGTTGTACATTCTAACAGAACTTTCTATGCCCAGACATGTCACTGTTTTCTGCCATCTTGACTCAAAACATATAAGCAGAAGACATTGACACCGTGTAGTGGCCACATCAAACAATCTCAACGATAAAAGTATTCTGTTAAGGGGCAGAGCTTATATTTATATTCTGTTTACATAGATATAAACCGAATGCATGTGACCACTGTTATCCAATCACATGGAATTGTGAATTAATTATATGAAATTTAACCTGAATCTGTAACAAGCTTCCACTGATATTATCCCTTAATCATGTTCCCTTTGAACTTGTATTCTATACGAGATAAAGATTGGTTGTGCGACCAGTTATCCCTGATTATCAGTGACTAGTGACATGTACAGGGCGGTGAGGGTACCGTCCAACACCGAACAGTAAATGGAAATGTACGAGCTTACATCGTTTGGGAAGTGAGAGGGTGGGGAGGCTATAGGGGAAATCTAAAGTTCGAGCACCCAGTGGGAGAAATTGTATAACAAAGAAAGAAGTGGGGGTGTCCAAGTTTAGATTTGTCATTGATCTTATTGGAAAGTTTGCAATCTGATATCCAATGGAGTTAAATGGAGGGCTTATTCGACTGGAGTGTCTCGGTAAATGGAAGTGAGAGGCGACTAGTGTGTCCCTCTTTGGATAGATAGTTCACTCCTTTAGCATTAGCTTTGGCCGACTTGGTTGGTGGAAAAGTATACTCTTTGTCTTTTAGCCAATAATTTGTATTCTATGTATATCACAAACTAGAATTTAGCTTGTGAATAAACCATTGCCCTTTTCTTGTTAGTTGTTACCAAGAAATTATTTTGTACACAATTCCAAATTCCATTAGTCTTTTCTACATATCTAACTTTAAATTATTATCAAAATATCCTTGAAATACATAGGTAATAGTGATATAAGTTTACAATAAGCCTACTATTAGGAAATAAACCTACGTCCAATTCAGTTTCTGTTTCTGGTAAACCTAATAAACTACCATCTCTAATATCACTCTTATCATTATCATCGAAACCTAGAGGCTGGGGTCTTTCTCTTATTATATAAATTCTAGTAGAGGCACCAAAATGTAATTCACTATCAATAGGTACTTGTTGTGGTTTCCTTTTTTCCAATCTTATGTGACCAATATATGTTCCATGAGCTGGAAAGATTAGTACAAATTTGTAAGAACTATTGAGAGGCATGAAGGCAATTATATGAACTGGTGAATATCCTGATATTTCCTGTTCCAATAAATGAGGGAAGTTTTTGCAGTATAGCAGCAGTAGCCATCCCACTCTTCCATAGCTTTAAAATTTGATCATTGCATTTATGATAAATTATGAAGCATTTCATCTTGACCTCCAGAAATTAGATACTTCAAGATAGTCTAAATCAGACTCGCATTCAGCTTTCTATCTAATGAAAACTGTTTTGACAAAACAATTGTCTTTAGTTCACTGATTTCAGCAGGAAATCGTTTTTACTAGTGAGATTAGTGTAACCAACCAAGTTTGGAAATTTTCCTATATTGATAAGTAATGTGCAGCCATTTTTGTCTAGATGTAAAATGTATAAGAAATCTAATACTCACTACTTCCTAAATCTATAATAAATGGTCGACCAAGGTGTTTATGCCACACTAAAGCAGCATGAACTCTGGAACAAGAGGCATGATCAATACAAAAATCACACATTTGTTTGTTTCTACCAAAAAAATAACATTTCTTTTCGTCAATCATCAATTTCTACAAAAGAACAAAATGGATTATAAAAAATAAATTTTGGCTAA
The DNA here is from genome assembly GCF_000327385.1 of Lottia gigantea. Classification (NCBI taxonomy): domain Eukaryota; kingdom Metazoa; phylum Mollusca; class Gastropoda; family Lottiidae; genus Lottia; species Lottia gigantea. Next base: position 2,259,376 of record NW_008706746.1, read on the forward strand.
TAATTAATTGTTATCAACACATTGTCCAGGTTATGGTCTGAAATTGACATGAAATGATAATATTTGTTTAAAACTGTTCCGCACTGTAAAATCATTAAATTTTCATATGTAAATTTGCATCTACATTAGAACCCTAATATTCACCTTTTCCATCACATTAATTTCAATCAATCAATCATGAGTGTAGTTAGATGTAACTTCTGAACAATATATTTTAAAGGCTAGTATGATCTTATTCTTTATCACATGTATAATTTGGTCTGATCTCATTGATTATGTTAAAACTTATTAGCTCACAACTCACCTGAACCATTTTACCTTCTTTAATAACATCAAGATGAAGACCAGGTGCAGGTTTTCCAGCCCTGAAATATATCAAACAATTAGCTAAAAAATATAACTATAACTTATAACCTGTTTGACTGTGTTCATCATTTACGAGCACTGTTATAAGTTCAATGGAGAATGTTTGTATATCTTCAATTTTAACTCAGGATGAAGCACCAGTACCTATGGTCAAAGAGATATAAATATAACAACATTGAAAGGCAAACAAGCATTACATTTAGACTTTTTAGCCTTTTCCATTGGGTTAAGTCAGCTACACAGTCAGGGTAAAATCAATGAAATCAAAGATGCAACCAACCCTTCCAGTCTATTTGTGTAATCTTTAAACCTAGTTTTGGTCAATTTTATGACCATGTTAGACTATAGCAGCATTTAGGCAGCCACACATTATCTGGGTCAAGTCCCAACTGGTTCACGAGAAAAACTAGCTGATAGGGGCTTGGCATCGTGCTGGTTTAGAGTCACGCAATGAGAGGTTGTCTCTGTCCAGACCGATTACTGCACTGTAAAATATCAGTGCAGTGTAAAGTTCTATTACATTGAGTCTCAAAAAGAAAATTCTAAAGAATCGCTGGGAACCTGACAAAATTGAGTAAACCTTGCCAAGTCCTATTAAATCTACAGATTTCATTCAATGTTCTAGACAGCACTTCGTATAAATTAACAAGGATATAACTTTAACAAAACTGAGATTATTATAATATTCCCTGCATTATGTTATTGTTATAAGTTACCGGTAGGGCTGTATTACAGTACAGTCACTCAGTAAGTAAGCCTATCACAATTTTACATGGTAGGGTTTGGTACCGGTAGTTAATATATTTGCATACTATTTGATTAATGCATATTGAAGCTCATCAAATATGAATTAGAGGAAAACATAACGAAATGGTTGTAGTTCGGTAAGATAGTATAAAACCTACCATGAAGGGACCTCAAAATTGTTTACAAGCGGTGCTTGTGTCGACATCTTGTTTTTTATCGCCACCTGTGAAAGGGAGAAAACTGCTCTGTTTACAAGAGACCACAACAATTTTTATACGCCCACATGAATATGTGGTCGTATATTGTCGTCGCCCCTGTCCGTCGGTCCGTCCGTCAACATTTCTTGTGAGCACTATAGAGACTACATTTTTTATCTAATTTTGATAAAACTTGGTCTGATGCTTTAGATTGATAAGATCTCGGTTTAGTTCGAATTTGACATATTTTTGATGAACGGTTTTTGAGATATTGCCCTTGACTTAGAACGCCTTGAAATTTGTTAAAAATTGTTCGTGAGCAGGATTGAAGCTACAGTTTTCATCCGATTCTGATGAAACTTGGTGTGATCTTTGGACGGAATGGCCGTGGATATTCGCGACCCGGGTGGTGAATAGTCCACGTCCATTAATTTGACTATTCGCCATCCGGGTGGCAGAAAAATCTCTAAAAATTCATGAAATGTCAGCCTTTTTGATATAATTGTTTCTTTCAGTGACATATTAGTCGACTCTGAGTAATTTGTAATGGATTTTGTCAGGTTCATACAAGACCGTGTTAATATAAATTGAATTTCTTGCAGTGGAACGAAAGTAGAAATTCCGCCATTTTGTTTACACCAAATTAGCATACATCCCAAAAGGCGCTGTTAGTGTTGCTATGAAATTTAGCATCATAGTATTACGTTTGTATAAGAAATCCGTAGAAAAAAAATGAAATAAAATAAAATTTTACGTCCTACTTTTCTGCACCTGTATGGGCTACTGAGGATGGGCAAACGCCATGCAGTGTGCAATGAGGGAAATTTTGTCAGGACAACGACATTAGCCTACTCTTATTTTCGATTTCCAACTGTCTAGGGATCTTTACGTAAGTAAAAAAAAAGGTTGATGAAGATGTGTAAATAGTAAAAAATAAGACATAGCAGGCGCGTGTCCAAATTGTGTCACATTTATCCTAGACGCATTTTCCAATTAAGCCCTTCTGATCCCAAACACCGACGAGGGGTTAGATAATACACAATACTAACGGATGGTAATAAGGCGTACGATAATAAACCATACTGACGGGTGGTCAGTAATGTGTAAGGATGGTAATAAGGCGTACGATAATACACAATACTGACGGGTGGTATGTAATGTGTACGGGTGATAATAAGGCGTACGGTAATAAACCATACTGACGGGTGGTAAGTAATGTGTACGGGTGATAATAACCCTGTGTTCTTGGTTACCACCCTCAGCTCTTGTTCACCACCCTAGCTGTTGTTCACCGCCACCAGTTCTTGTATACCACCTTTAGTTCTTGTTTACCACCCACAACTCTTTGTTACCACCCTAGTTGTTTTTCATTAACCTAGCTGTTGTTTCCCACCCCAGCTGTTGTTCACCACCCTCAATACTTATTTACCACTCACAATACTTGTTTACCACTCTCAGCTCTTGGTTACCACCCTAGTTGTTGTTCATTAACCCAGCTCCTGTTTACCACCCCAAATCTTGTTTTCTGCATTCAGCTCTTGTTCACCTACCCTCGGTTCTTGTTAGCCTCCCTCAACTCTAGTTTACCACCCACAATTCTTTTTGCCACCCTAAACTCTTGTTCAACACACCCAGGTCTTGGGTGCCACTACAATACTTGTGTAACACCTACAATTGTTAACCACCTTAAGTTCTTGCTCACCTACCTAGTTGTTGTTTACCACCCTCAACTCTTGTTCACCATCCTAGCTGTTGTTCACCACCCTCAGCTCCTGTTCACCACCCACAGCTCTTGTTCACCTACCTAGTTGATGTTTACCTCCCTAACACCCTCAGCTCTTGTTTACCACCTTAGCTATTGTTCAACACCACCAGTTCTTGTATATCACCCACAGTTCTTGTTTTCCACCCCAACTCTTTGTTACCAACCTAGTTGTTTTCCATTAACCTAGCTGTTGTTTACCACCCTGAATAATTGATTGTTTACCACTCTCAGCTCTTGTTTCATTAACCTAGCTGTTGTTTACCACCCTTAATACTTGTTTACCACCCTTAATACTTGTTTACCACCCTTAATACTTGTTTACCACTCACAATTCTTGTTGACCACACTCAGCTCTTGTTTCATTAACATAGCTGTTGTTCACCACCCTTAGCTCTTGCTTGCCACCCTAAGCTCTTGTTCACCTACTTAGTTGTTGTTTACCATCCTCAGCTATTGTTCACCGCCCTGGGTTATTTTTAC
>NW_008706746.1:2263114-2300146 GCF_000327385.1 Lottia gigantea
TAGACTTTACACCGGTTGACTATAAATAGCCATCCAATGGGACAGCGATTATCAATTATTTTCGTACATTTTTCTGAAAGGAATTGCAAAAAAGCGTTTCTAATGAACATAAAAAAACATTATAATGCATGTAACGCTATAGCCTTCACAGCTAATAATGTCAGTCTCTAGAGAAATTAAAGTTTTAAAAACGGGTGGCAAATAAAAAATGAGGGTGGCGAATAATTGTTTGCCACCCGGGTGGCGAATATCCTCGGCCCTTTGGAATTGATAAGATCTCGGACAAGTTCTAACTTGACGCATTTTCGATGAACGGTTTTTGAGTTATTGCTCTTGACTTTGTTAAAACGCGTCGAAATTTGTTAAAAATAGTTCGTGAGCAGGATTAAAGCTACAATTTCCAACCGATTCTAATTAAAATTAATGTGATCATTGGAATTGATAAGATCTCGGACAAGTTCTAACTTGACGCATTTTCGATGAACGGTTTTTGAGTTATTGCCCTTGAGTTTGTTAAAACGCGTCGAAATTTGTTAAAAATAGTTTGTGAGCAGGATTGAAGCTACAGTTTTCAACCGATTCTGATGAAACTTGGTGTGATCATTGGAATTGATAAGATCTCGGACAAGTTCTAACTTGACGCATTTTCGATTAACGGTTTTTGAGTTATTGCCCTTGACTTTGTTAAAACGCGTCGAAATTTGTTAAAAATAGTTCGTGAACAGGATTGAAGCTACAGTTTTCAACCGATTCTGATGAAACTTGGTGTGATCATTGGAATTGATAAGATCTCGGACAAGTTCTAACTTGACGCATTTTCGATTAACGGTTTTTGAGTTATTGCCCTTGACTTTGTTAAAACGAGTCGAAATTTGTTAAAAATAGTTTGTGAGAAGGATTGAAGCTACAGTTTTCAACCGATTCTAATGAAACTTGGGGTGATCATTGGAATTGATAAGATCTCGGACAAGTTCTAACTTGACGCATTTTAAATGAACGGTTTTTGAGTTATTGCCCTTGACTTTGTTAAAACGTGTTGAAATTTGTTAAAAATAGTTCGTGAGCAGGATTGAAGCTACAGTTTTCAACCGATTCTGATGAAACTTGGTGTGATCATTGGAATTGATAAGATCTCGGACAAGTTCTAACTTGACGCATTTCTGATGAACGGTTTTTTAGTTATTGCCCTTGACTTTGTTAAAACGTGTTGAAATTTGTTAAAAATAGTTTGTGAGCAGGATTGACGCTACAGTTTTCAACCGATTCTGATGAAACTTGGTGTGATCATTGGAATTCATAAGATCTCGGACAAGTTCTAATCTGACGCATTTTCAATGAACGGTTTTTGAGTTATTGCCCTTGAATTTGTAAAAACGTGTCAAAATTTGTTAAAAATAGTTCGTGAGCAGGATTGACGCTACAGTTTTCAACCGATTCTGATGAAACTTGGTGTGATCATTGGAATTGATAAGATCTCGGACAAGTTCTAATTTGACGCATTTTCGATGAGCGGTTTTTGAGTTACTGCCCTTGACTTTGTTAAAACGTGTTGAAATTTGTTAAAAATAGTTTGTGAGCAGGATTGAAGCTACAGTTTTCAAGCGATTCTGATGAAACTTGGTGTGATCATTGGAATTGATAAGATCTCGGACAAGTTCTAACTTGACGCATTTTCGATGAACGGTTTTTGAGTTTGCCCTTGACTTTGTAAAAACGCGTCAAATTTGTTCGTGAGCTCAATAGAAACTACATTTTTCAACCGATTCTGATGAAACTTGGTGTGATCATTGAAATTGATAAGATCTCGTACAAGTTCTAACTTGACTCATTTTCGATGAAATGTTTTTGAGTTAATGCCATTAACTTACGAAAAACATGTCAAAATTTGTTTGTGAGCACAATAGAAGCTACAGTTTTCAACCGATTCTGATGAAACTTGGTGTGATCATTGGAATTGATAAGTTCTAACAAGAGATATTTTTGATGAACATTTTTTGAGTTATTGCCCTTGACTTTGTAAACACGCGTCAAAAGTTGTTTTTTGCCCTTGATTAGAGCTGTGTGATTTAATTGTTTGTTGTATTTGGGTTATTGATATTGAGTTTAAAAAAATTTGTGGAATTATTCAGCATAAATAATTTCTTCAATATGAGAAAATTCGTACTTTAGTCACTAAAGACTGTTTTATTATTTCTGACAGCTGCCAGTGGGAGTATGTTACCTTGCAACGCAAGCTATCTTGCTTTGTTGATGACGTGCTATTTTTGAACGCCTACCTACATGTAACATGAGACTGTCATAATCAGAAAATATTTATTCCGATATAATTTTTTTAAAGAAAAATTAATATTTGGAAACAATAAACTTGTTCCAAGCCTGTTATTGTTGTTATCCCAACGGTAAAAATATCGAGGATACAATAGCTTAAGACATCTAGAGGCTACTAGCCAAAAGCATTGCGTAATTTTTTTTTACATTTAGTAGTTGATAAGGAAAATACCGTAAGATAATAACATATACATAACGTTGTTTTTTTAAGAAGCCTCGAAATTATTTACCTATAATCAGGCAAGGTAGGCTATTAGGCTAATATATATGCAAAGCTAATAGATTCAAAGAACAAAGATGAAAGCAAGATGCATAACAGTTCAGACATAAAGATCAATAGAACTATTTAGTAGTCTTGATGTTGCAGTGTCCAGTAGGTCTAATGACCAATAATACTTAAAGCATTAAAGACTGGTGACTAATGGGGCTAATAACGACACATCAAGATTAAAAGATTTACCGTAATCTCTATCCCGTCGATTTTCAATGGTTACAAAGTATATATAAGATGAAAAATTGTTTCAATTGTATCAAAAGAAGATTAACTATGAAAATGATATTGGTGTTATTATTGTGTTCAAGCTTGTTTGCTGTAAACGGTGAGTAATGTTATTTTTTGGGGTTTGGACTAAATCTCATGAACTTAGAAAAAGCGACAAAACTGGCTTTAAATTTGGGACTATTGGGTATAAATTCAATATTTTTCCTTAACAATTCCTCTATGATTATAGACCAACGGGTGCTAATTCAAGTGATCGTCCTAAAAGGAAAGGTGTCAAAAGCTGGTCATTTCGTTAAATCATTCTTTATTCATTACACAAGCTTATTTTATTTTATAGGATATTCATTCTTTAATTATGAATCCAGCAAGTCCTTTTCTGCTTACAAAAGTTTTGAAAGATTGACGTCCGGTTCTCTGACAGGAACGGGCATCAGTGGTGCACCATCCCTCGTGTGTTATGATAACTTAGGTTGCTTTAACAACTTTCCACCATTCCATAACGATGTTCTACCTCAGTCTCCTCTAGACCAGAACTTGGCTTATGTCTTGTTCACTCAAAAAAACCCGTTGGTACCACAACTACTAGACTGTTCTTCTCCAGAAACGATTGCTGTATCAAATTTTGACAATTCCAAGAAAATCTACGTTATCATTCATGGATATAAAAATACAGGACTTGATATCTGGGTACGACAGATGGCAGCACAAATTCTTACAAAGGTAAGCTTTTTGTAATATCATTATATTACCATAGGTGGAATGAGTATAGAGCCGAGGCCCACTGACACACCAACGCACAACGTTGTGCAAGAGCTACACTTAATAGAATTTTTTATGGATAGAACTCGCTATAGCACTTGTGAATTGTCTGGAAGAAATCTACCGATAAACAGTTGCTCACCACTTCTTTATGTCAAACTGGATAGAAGAACTTTCTTATTTCAGGAAGATGCTAATGTAATTGCTGTTGAATGGTCAAAAGGTGCAAGTGGTCTGTACAAACAGGCTGCTGCCAATTCTAGAATTGTGGGTGCTAGTGTTGCTGCCATGCTAGATAAATTGGCATCAAGTAACCTCTATACTATTTTCACACCTCATCACATCCATATTATTGGACATGGGGTTGGAGCTCATGCTGCTGGTTTTGCCGGTAAGAAGTCGCCATGGATTGGCAGGATTACTGGTACGTTTTATTTAATTCCAAAACTGACCTTCCTGCTCCGAAAAAATTACAAAACGTTATCTATCTATTGACGTTTATCATTGATATGGTATTTTCTAGATGTACTCCTATTGGTGACGTATAATTTGTTGTCACAGTCATTAATGTAAAAAGGATTACTTCTAGTAGCAAATCTAGCACAACAAAAGAACTGCAAACAAAATATAAAACTATTTCAATAACGGGATATTTCTCTAAATAGATTTATATTTTCATAGGTTTAGATCCAGCAGGTCCATTATTCGAAGATGTTAGTGCCTGGGCTAGATTAGATTCTTTTGATGCTCAAATAGTTGATGTGATACATACTGATACACCTGGAAATGGACAGATAGGTAAATACCCCACTCTTATTTATTGGTTATCAACTTTTACAAAGCTTCCAGAAAACGTGTTTACAAATTTATTTATACATTTTAGCCCCAAAATGAATGTGTCCGAATGCACCAAAATCAATTATATTTTTTTTTCAAAAATATTCTTAGTGTGAAGCTTTCAGACGATCAAGAGCTATCACATTTGGAATAAAAGAATAAGGAAGCCAGCGCCATCACCGGATTTTATATCATTGTGACTTTAAATCTACTATATATCATTTCACATCGTAGGACTGGGCATATCAAAATCTATTGGTAGTGTTGATTTCTATCCTAATGGTGGAATAGATCAACCTGGATGTCCACCTGCCGCATATTCTTTAGAAGATTTCCTACTGGGGAATATCGGTAAGTCAGAATCTTATAAGCATTAGTCTATCAGAACTAGCCTAAGATGGATGGAACTCGCATATAAATGCGCTGTCTAATTCTAGACCGGGGATATGAAATATGAGTGTTTAAGGTAATCTTGTCTCTTAAAAAAGATAGAAAGTGAAAGAAATAACAGAACACGTATTAGACAAGGATTCTGTATATCAGTGTACCAAAATTTCTCGGCTATCATCTTATGCAGATGTCCAAACCCAACTAGAGGTGGGTAGATTTGAAGAATAATATGTACGACTTATATTATCTGACTTTTTCAGTTATATTCTGAAGGTATAATGTTAAAATCCAAGATACTCAGTCAATTTTTTTTATTTTAACTTACTCTCTAAATAGTATATATGTATATATATCCTATTATCAAAAGAGAAAACCAAGTCTGCATCATTTCCTTTCAGCTGTAACAGATGCTATTGCGTGTGATCACCTACGTGCTATAGATTATTTTGTTGCGTCTATCAACAACTGTGAATTCCTAGCAGTGCCATGTGATGAATCTATCATACGTACAGCACCACTGACTTGTAATAGCTGTGGGTACCAAGGTTGTGCCAGAATGGGATTTAACTATTCACCAACATCGAGCTTTGGTCGTGGTTCTTATTTCTTACTTACTACACCGACGTTTCCGTTTTGTATTGCTTAAGTAAGTATATTGGTATTTCTTTTCTTATTTCATTTTATTTATTTATTTTTTTATACCAAGTCCACTGCAGAAAAATATATAGGAGAGCACATGTTCCCTGGGGAGAGGTCCCAATCATCTAGTTGAGTTGACCAAGAGCAGTTAAATTATTACCTGTAGAAAGAGGCGCAATACAATGTGGATAATTGGGTCCAATGCGAGTAGCAAACACGTCTATTTCATAAACTTATTATTAACCAAAAGTCAAAAGAACGAAAGTTAGATCATATAGTTAACCCCTGTAGTCATTTCACTTGAACGCATTTTTTCTTTTGTTTTTCAGACTTTATTCCAGATCCATCAAATTTCGATCTACATTTGTTTGGTACTTTTTTATTCAATCTATAGTATATATTTAGATATAAAACAATAAACACTTTTATTAAACAATTTTGAGCAATTATTGGTATCAAAAGGCACTGGATTAGGTCAAAGAAACACTTCTGAGGTCTCCAAATTCGTGTCGTAACTTGTGCGACAAAAACAGTCTGCGCTCCTTGGTGATCAAATCTTATTCTCCACCAACAAATGCTGAAATTAAAAAACTCATATAATAAGAGATTGCCTTGATGTGTACAATCAACTTGGACAAGAAAGCACTGATAAGTATGTTATGGCGTTGATTTAAGCATATGTTTGGAGAAAAAAGAGACAAAAGTAACACATCTTGTCCACATCACTTTTATAAATGTCTTACCCGCCATGCAAGCTGTCATAAAACAAGCCATAATACCAGATACTAAAGCCCTTGGCCCGCATTTGAGTATTTCGTTTTTTCTGGACGGGTCTATAGAGGTTAATGCTGCTACCATTATACCCAGAGCTACAAAATCAGAGAACCCACAAATAGCATAGGTTGCTATCATTTCAGAACGTTTCTGAAAAAAGAAATAAAGTTATTATGCCTAAATAGACAAGATATGTGTGTAACATGCTTGTTAACAAGGGGAACGTGAAAGCTATTGTACCATTGACCAAATATGCCCCAAACGCAGAATCGTTACAGTTGAAATACGCTGATTCTGGTTTCTATAAATTGGCTGAATCCATCATGGGAGTGTTTCAAAATTTAAAAATGAAATAGGAAAACTAGCTTATCAGCCTATTTGACAGCAATAAAAAAGGTTTACCTTATACTTACTGAAAGCACACCACCAATTAAAGTTGTATTGGTGTCCGATAAAATTATATCATCAGTATTAGTCCAGGACCAGGTACCATTATAGTTCTGTAGGGCCAATCTGTTCCTTACCACATTACCCAAATCTTTATAAGCTATAAATTCATTTACAAACACTTTTACGCCGACCATTCGGGCAACAATTTTACAATCAGATGCAGGAACCCCCAATATGTAAACCAGTGGCCAGAAAACATAGGAACAGAGCAGCTGAAATATAGAAAACAATTCCATGTAGTTACCCTAAGGTTTATTTAGATTTGGTCCTGTGATTCAACATCTGTATGGTGGTATTAAAACATTATGCGTAAATATAGTTGGTACAAAAAATCTGCAAATTAATCATCGCTTGAGTTGGAGAAATAAGTTAATATTTTGTTCGATTTGTTACTTGGACATCTTAAGCTGTATTCAAACAGTCTAACATCCTTTAAAAGTATTATTCGTTTGTCATCTGTACACATCTTACCTGGAACGTTAATGGTGCGTAGTCTGGTGGGCCCAGACCAATTCTCTCTCCAAACCACAACAATACAGCATTTATGAATTCCAGCAATGATACTAATGCTATAACATTGACAATAATGTGTCCTATAATCATCAAGGCAGCTACTGCACCACTGGAAGCTGCGTCCATAATACCACCCCCTGTACTGAAATGACATAATCCATTTACTTGAAATGATTGTATGATGACTGAGACAAAATATAAAACCTTATCGAGTAAATCTACTGCTCTTGATAATTTACATTGATTAAACGCTGCTGTTTCATCCTTATATATAAGCCTTCTGTATACCACCGAACATATCCATTGAGAGACCTTCAGACACATCATGACCTGGGTTGTCTGAAAGGTTTTAAATAATTGTGCTCATATTCGTCAAGCTTACCGCGGTATTTTGGGTATCTTTTTCTTCTCAATTCTATCGTCCAATCTATCGGGAAAGGTTAATTTAGTAATAACCAGGGCTGCAGGAGCTGACAGAAATGATGCTGATATAAGATGATTCGCTGGAGCCTGAATTGTAAAACATCCCGTCGAGCAAGATATCAAGAATCAATATAGGCTACCAAATAAACAATATTAGCAATATCCATTGTTGCTTTTACACTCGAATTCAGAGCTTAAAACCATCAGCCATTGACATAATATCATTTTCTTAGCTAAAGCTTCAAATTCATTCCCAATAGTTTTAAAGAAACTTACACCATAAGAAATATAAACCCCAAGTGTACTGCCAGCGACTGTAGAGAAACCATTGGTCATCACAGCATGGATTTCAGCTGTTGTCATCTTGTGAAGTAATGGTTGCACTATCATTAAAGCCTCTCCCTGGAGTTGAAATGTATAAGCCATGACCAAAACGGAAGCTTAGGTTTATAATAAGCCTTCCGAGACTGGGGGTACAAATAGGGGGCAGACTGACTAAATGTGGGGACAACTGCTGAGGCTGAATTCAAATTTAGGCCACTCTGTGGTGGTGTCATAGTAGCAAGCCTCTCATAAAGCGTCTAAGAGGGAGAAAAGTAGGACGTAAAACTCCATTCATTTCATTTTCTAGGTGGCCAAATGCCCCCATTTGTGTGTCAGTTTTATTTGGAGTTCTGCTTATTAGAAGAAAATTCTAAAGTTGTATGTAACAGTGGCTTTAAGCTGGTATAGATTTAAGGATTGTGTCCACAAACGTTCTCTGTGAAACTTACCCACCCGACAAATATGTTGACAGCAGCATGCAACGATTCCATGGCACCAGTTCCCATGCCATTCATGATAATCCACACAATCTTTTCTATGAAAATCTGCATCCAACCCAAATAATACAATACAGAAATGGTCGCACTGAAGAATATTATTATGGACATCACCTGCAACAAAATAAAAGTGTAACCCATGCAATGCATTTGCTATATATAGTATCTGATTCTACAAAACAACAATTACCAATATCCCATCATAGTTTACCGCACTGTTTCAACATTACATAAACCAAGAATCTTATTATTCACTCTTTTTAGAAATAACATTCCAGTTATGGAAGAAAGGATTCTAATATGGTAAACTTACACCAAACGCAAAAAAATGTTCACCAAAGTTTTCACCATAAACGAATTTCGCCCCTTCATAGGTAAACGAAAGATAATCTGTAATTCTTGCTGCCAACCATTTAAAAGCTTCGTAACCCCAAGACGTTCGTAGTATCATTAAAGCAAATATAAACTGTAGCAACAACCCAGAGAATATAGTTTTCCATTTTATCTACAATCGAAAACAGTAATTGACAAATTATAAAAAGTCCCAAGCTGCTCAAATTAAAGATCTGAGAAAGAAAAGGGGTTCGCTTCTGACATTTCAGCAGAGATAACTTCATTTCATTTTAATTCAATAGTTACATAGTGGATAAGGTGACGTAACCAAGCTCCTGAAAAAAAAGATTTTTTTTCATTTCGAAATTTTACGGCCGGCATCATGATTTAATCCAAAAAAATATATCTATTACTGCTTTCATTGCAGACATTTTATTGAAGGACCTACGTTAAAACATGGTTTTACACATCTGGCGTTTCCTGTTGATCACAATAGTAAGTCGAGTTGCCACCAGATGTTTCTATAATTATTTGTACTTCCTATTTAGTATGTATTTGTATTTGTATCGTGCAGAAATGGCAGGTGTGGTTGAAGTCAGTGTATGCTAATTCTTCTGGACACTTGATGCCACTTTTCATGATAGAATATTTCCTCATTGCTGTGGGTGTTTGTAAAGGTCTGTCTGGTCATAATATAACTTTTGTGATCAGTTACCTCCCTTGAACTGTTAAAATTGGATACAAATATTTTCAACATATCTAGATTCTTGATACCAATTTTCATTAAGAAATATATTTTTTCTTAAGATTGATATACTCCCTTGAGTGAAAAATTCATCAGATGCAACCAATGTTTCACCAATATGTTGTTTTGGATTACAGGTTTCGTTTTCCGGTTTGGATCATTAGTAGGCCTACTTAGCTTATTTATAACAGACGACGTTCTATAAATGCTGAATTGATCTCTTTATGTAAATTCTGTTGATCAAATTTTTATCAACCGATGATAATACTTACAGCAGCTGGGTCATGCGAAGTTATAAACATTATCAATATTATAAGTATTATACCAACAGCTGATATCAGGTGTTCTGGTCTCTTTAATATTACATCTACTATCATAAATGACATAATACCAATACATACTGCAGCTAGAAATAATCTGTAACCAAAATAACATGACGTTGAATCATATTACTGTAAGTACAATTGCTTCAGTCATACGACCCAGCATACTTTTCGTCAAACAAGTCGATAAAACCCTTGTCAAGTGGTTTCAAGAAACCCATATGGACCAAGTTAAAGACTTCTTTCCACTACGATTGAGAGAAGAAATTTGACCACAAATAATTGTCTATTGGACAGATTAGGTAATGTAAATTGCTAGTTTTAGAATTCAGTCATAGTTTGAAATATAGCAGATCTGTTAAGTTGCTTTGGAACATTGAGGTATGCAGAAAAATATCTTGATTTTACGATGTTCTTGGTCAAATTAATCGCGTCCTGTACGAGAAAAAGTAAACCTATGAATTACGACTCCATTATTATACCTACCTGAATATAACCTTTCTGTGTTGATTATATTGATCTTCAATCGGCCTCACACAGCTTCCATAAACCTTTTTACCGAATTTCTTTCGTAACTGCACATATACTATTCCAAAGCACACAAGACACGTCACAGTGACCAGTCGAATTGATCCTTCGCCCCCGAATTCATGGTGTAATGCAAAGACGAAATATATAACATACAGAATAAAAACCACGAAATAAAAAATCCTAAGTAATAGTTGTCTATACTCACAACAAAAAGTGGAAAGCGCTGAACGTGATTTTAACAGAAGAGAAATAACCACTGGATGCTTAACTGCGACCACGTCTATCTTTTCCACATCATCGCTCTCAGAACAATCATTCCGAACATAATCAGTGTTTAAAAATGTCGTATTGTTCAATGGTATTTCAACGTTTGAATCCATTTTCAGTTCATAAAATTGATTTTCTTTTCCGTTGTTCTATTTTAAGTGTAATATTAAACACACATGGCCCTTGAGAAGGTCGTATTTGTCAATGACCCGCTGAACTTTGAGTGCCCTCTTACAACTTACTACGCTGTTGTGAGATCTTGTAGTAACATTGCCTCATACAAACCCAAGTGATTTCGAACAATAATAAGAAGTTTCGAAGTACATAAATCATTTGACCAATATTTGAAACTATTTCACCTCGGAGCTGTCATTTGCAAATATACATTTATTTTACCAATTTTTTTTAGATCAGAACTTTTAACATACTCAAATTAAAAACATATGTTTCAAAAACCACTAGCGAAGAATTTTAACATAAAAAAAAGAATTAAATATTACTCACACCAGTGCACAAAACTTGATGAATCAGTTAAATGTAGAAAAGCTTAAATCAGACATATAACTTATAAGAGTACAGAAGGCAAAGTACTAATATTACGTGTAGATATACTAGTTAAAAATATACAGATATAATTATACAAGATTTCGTTAGGTAACTATAAAACTAGGTCATACTAGCACTATTTAAAATACAATTTTCTCATGTATTGTTACATTTTGTTGGAATTGCTATTCAAATCGTTGTGAAAGTACATCTCATAAATCATTTAGATCCCCCAAAAAATATCCCGGACACTTACGTAGGCACAAACAAACATTCCATTTTCCATATATCGGTATTGAGACAAACGATTGTTAGAGTCAAGCGCCTTGTGTCTGTAGTTTCTACAAATGAAAAAAGTTATTTCCCCTTGACCATATAATTGTGACTTGGCATTTAACACTGTAAATAGATACAGTTCTTAAAAGGATATTACCTCTAAAATTTAAAAGTCTCAAACTTTGTCAGTAAATGTATATATCCATTAGGTTGACTTACCAGGTGTCAAGACTAAAGAATAGAATCTCTGTATAAAAGGAAATATCCATTAAACTAAACAATTATTGAAACACTCTTCTAAGCTTGTTTTAAAATTACCTACTTTAATGAATTATTATTTAGTTTTTTGGTCATCCTAAGAGGTAGTATACCTG
This sequence comes from Lottia gigantea, assembly GCF_000327385.1. NCBI lineage: Eukaryota > Metazoa > Mollusca > Gastropoda > Lottiidae > Lottia > Lottia gigantea. The sequence continues at coordinate 2,274,946 of NW_008706746.1, forward strand.
TAAATCTTGTAGTTTACTTGTCCAATAAGTTTATTTAAACTTAAAAACGACTGTAAACGACAAGATCAGACCTCCGACTATATTGGTGATAAACACGTAACAAAATAGTCTATTCATGGCATATTGGAAGAAAGTAAATTATTACACAAAATAAAAAGGAAAACCGTTTCTTAATGAACTAACTTCACATGTATGACAATGATGTCATTTTCGTATCAGGTTTGGTCACTCTTCAATTTTTTATTTAGACATATTTATTTCTTTGTGAATGATGAAGCATGATTCGCAAAGGATGATATTCCAAGAAAATAGTTTATTCTGTTGGAAAATCAACCCAAAACATTCACCAATGAAATATCAAAGAACGAAGTGTCAACTCTAGCTAAATGGGTTCAAAGTTCTAGTTGTATAATCGTACTATGGTAAAAAAGCCAAACGTTTTCTGGAATGTTCCATGCCTTGAACAGAATAAAGATTTAATGGCCTATTGACAATTAAGCAAGTGTATACCCGGCGTAAGAAAAACTTGTCGAATACGTTATGGGTAAGTTTTAGCATAAGCTTCAAAACGATGCAGTCAATGGTATAAGACGTAGTAAGAGTTAGAGGAGAGCGTATTTGTAGTTGCACTAATCTTTTCTTTGTGACCTTGGCCAGTGCTTTCATGAGACTATGTTCTCATCATCATATTACACTAAACTTTCGACGTATTCTATTATACGGGGTCCATACTCTTATTTATAACGTATGAGTAAGGTGCTCAGAACCTCTGTCGAACTTGAAGACATGGTTTGACAAGAACTTAATGAACCAATTTTGGGCCATATCATTGCAGATACTCCTCCTTTGAGTCAACACAGTACACATGTATAGTTTGTAATTTAACAGTGAAATAGGAAAAGTCGGCACGATAAGGAAATTGTAAGTCCATTCTTTACTTCATTTACACAATCGATCTTAAGCGTCATAGAGCGTTAAATTTCAATACATCACTTCCGCTAAAATGTAACTCTTATTGTGGTAAAGTCGCAGCCATATTGACAATCTAGAGGCCATCGTGTTTATTCAGTTGATAAGATATTGACGATCTCTTCAATAATACTCAAGAGACATTCTGATTTCATTTTCGTCTGTTTATTCTTTCTAAATGATTAATATATTAAACCATGGTATTAGTTGTCTTAGTTCTAGACAAATAAAAGTGGCCCCATTGCTTAACGTCTGTCATGGGACCTATATTATCGACAGTTTTTGATTAATCCTTGACCAAAGTTTGGCCTTAATGTCGCCATATAGCCTTCCATCTGGATCACCACCCACCCCGGACGTATGGATTACCCAAACGGTATTGTTTGAATGTAACTGTGAAATTATTTCTATATGTTTCGTACCACTATCTAAGACGTAGAAATCACACACTGTTCATTTTCATATAAATATCTTTTAACAATGCCTTTCTTCTGTTGGCAATTTAGTTTTAGTTTGTGGCAAGCTCTCTAACACGCCAGGTTTCCGTTGTCCTTGTACAAATTCTCTCATCGCATCGCATGGTGTTGCAAATCTTCTTTAACCCACTCAGTCCCACAAAAAGCGCAAATCGTTTTACTTTTTCAATTACCTTACTCATGACTCGCATTTCCCCCTCCTATGCCTGAAATTATTTCTTATTAGTGTTAATAAAGCGAGATGCCGTTATAAACTCAATTGGTTTCAATAACTGTAACAAAATGTTCGTCTAGGATATAACATTCCAGTCACGATTTATGTCAGTGCCATTCAGCATTACTTGATGATCCTTTAAATTTACTCTATAAGATTATATTGAGTTGTAAGACATGTTTCTGTATCAAGATTAATTGTTATTTAATTCTAGAAACATCGTATATAATCACATTAAGTTTATATCTTATTCCTTACAGTTTTTTTTCTCTGACGAAATTAAGAAGTGAAAAATGTAATTATCAACAGTTTCAAAGAAACCTTATTTCGACTCTTAAAGACCCTTTCCATCTAAATTTTAAGTAAACTGAAAATATTTTCAGAGAAGCTGAAGGCACAGCAAAACGAATATAACTATAGATGGACCATCCAAAAACGTGGAAATGCCAAATATGATCCAGTTGTAAGTCATGCCGAAAGATATTCAAGTCATACGCAGCAAAGAACTGTATTGAGCATACTGGACAGCAGAAGAAAAGTGTATAACACAATGCCAACGGTAAATTCCAAATTGAAAGTTATCATCAGATCGGTCTGATTAAATAAAGTTATTTTGAATGCAAAACACACTATTGAACTTGGCCACAACTTCATCAAGGAATGTAATCAATATAAAAATAACAGCAATATCAAGAACACTGCTGAATTATTCAAATTTCAATTATTTTCAAGTCCTAATTAGTCACCTACCAGCTGCTATTGCATTCGATTTAACTTGGGGCGATTCATCATACACCTACTAGTATTTACTTACATCTATAATCCTAGCTAGAAGGTCATTCCGATTTTACAATTTCGTTTTTATTTTTGGTCACTGTTTTTGAGAGTTCCTACGAAATCCTTTTCAGCACACCTAAAAACAATATTTTTATTTATATTTTTCTAAATATATTTTGCACAAGTCAAAATTTTGGATTCGATAAGTCGAAATTTTGGATTATGCAAAAGTCGAAATTTCAGATTTCTAAATATAATTTGCTACTGCAATAAATGCTAAGTTTCTATCCAATTAAGCTCATGACGATGAGCCTACGCTTAGACTATTTTTAATGATCAAATGCGATTAAAAGTGGACGATGCTTTGATGAACGGTTTTATTTCGGGGGTAGAGAATGGAGCATGCAAGAGAATTACGAGAATTAGTTCTATGGTTATCCGTGGACTTAGTATGTATCAAGTATCTCCATGTTGCAGATAACGGTGAAGGGCCTTCGCAACAATAAACATTGATATATATTTACATGTAGATAGTGTTGTCAATCTACAGTCAAATCAAATCTTGAACACATATAATTAAATTCAATTTCAATTACGAATTGTGTAGTCGACTTGTTGAATCTAGACTTGTGTAAAATATATTCATAAAAATAAAATAAAAGGCTTTCGTAATTTTAAATACATAGAACTTATTATTATTATTAATAATTCTATGCCACAGTTGGAATTTGTTGGTGTGGTAGTGGTCGAGTGAAATCTTTTCTTGGCTTCAACTTTATTAAAGCGGTTGAGAAAGCCATGTCGCTCATTTCCTCCTCCTTGTAGTTTTACTATTGTTATGCTCCAGTACAAGTCTCATTAATGTAGATCTTTTAATCAATCATAATATCAAGAAGAATTCTACATTGTATAAAGTTCTAATGGGAATCAATAATGGCGTTGTAAAAGTATAACAATTATCTTCCTCTTTGAAGAGAAAGCATCAGAGTAAAATATCAAGGTAGTATATAATAAGATAAAGAGATCTCTTTAACTCTTGGGTTAACTCATGAAAAAGTGAATTTAATATTTCACAGAAGCAATATCCGTTAACTTCCTTGAAAATCAAGAATTTGGATCAGCTGTCGTTTTTTCTGTACTGAAAAATAATTATGTGGATATATTTTTACAAGGTATAAGTCTGAGGATAAGAAGAAGCTTGTGTTGTGTTCAATATTTGTCAGTGAGATAATGATGCATTGAGACTAATAATCTATTGTAATGTGGTAGATAAACTGTTTCAGGTTATATTATGCTGGCATCTATCCAATTGAATACGGAGTCAAAAGACAAAAATGAATTTGATCAAGATGAAGACGAAGCTATAGAGAGACAACTTAACTTGATATTTGAAAATGTTATAATATCTCTGCTGTTAAAATTGTTTTTACTTGAGATCTATCTTTTACTAAGCTTTTACTCACATTCGGTGCGATGAAGATTTTATTTTAAGTTAGGTTTCAGCTCATGAAGTCTATTAAATACTCATCTTGTATACATATAATATAAGCAAAGGATCATAATTATAGAAACGACACTAGTTATACGAGATTTTCAAAATATAAATCTTAGATTAGATTGTCTTAAATTTATTATTTAACCATTAACTCACAGACACTGTATTAATATTTTGTAAGACGAAATAATATTGTCAGTTACGCTTTGTTGAAATCATACTCTCTCGAGTGTCTGCTCCATATTTATTATTCAATATTTTTATACGAGTTCTCCTCGTTACTAATCTACACTCACGGTAATCAAATCTGTAATACCCGGGGGAAATTAGCCCTGCCTTAAACGATGTACGCTTGAGAGGTAAAATAATTTGGCTATCAGACTATTTCTTAAGAATTTGAGAGTATGTTGTTAGGTTAGGTTTAGCTTAGTACTAACGATCCGAATCCCAAAACGAAACCAAAAAAGGAAAACATACTGGGAAACATTGGTAGCAGCGAAAGAACTTTTCAAACGAGGAAGTATGTCAATCATGTAAGTGAGTAAGTCTTTCATAGTGAAAAGTGATATCAAGTGTCTAGAAGAGTAAGAATACTCTGCTCCAGGTAAAACTTCCTCTGAAACCACATACCTGGTAAAATTCTTCAAAGCATTAATGATTAGACCTCATCTTTTAGATAGTTGTAATACATTCCAAGCTTTGCGTCTACCTCGCCTATAATGACATTAAAATAAGCTTGCTAATAGTCTAAATGTCTGAAAATTTTCACAGATGAAGAACCCTGGGGAAGATTCTTTTTTGCAGATGAACTCCTACATTTAAGAACAGAAGACATCATAAAAGCACATCGACTCTATTTTCGTCATAGTTAAAAATCAAAGTTAATCATTTGAAAAATCTTATAGCAATTTTTTCATTGAATAGCGCCAGAATTATATAAATGTTTAGTAAGTCATTATTCTGAAGACACGTCCATTGCTCCCAAAAGTTGGTCCGCTGTCGACTAATATCATCTAATATCATATAGTAAGTACATTTAAAGCGTTATGTTCCACAAGTATACTGATGACCCACCTGATGTAGCATCAGATACTGATGAGTAAACATCTTTAAAGCTGGTCCTGGGCATGGGTAAATCCTACCCCTCACTCTATAGAAAAATAAGAACATGAAAAGGAGTTGCGTAGCCCGCTCGCAGCACTTGCACCTTTTGGCTTGCGTTTTTTTTCATACGGGTGGTCATGTACTTCATCACGTTAGCATAAACTTGTCTATCTCGAACACATGTACTTGTGTATATGTATGTTTCTGTTTATATAATTTGTGATGGTTTGTACATCTTTTGTGGTCATGTACTTGATCATAGCAACACAATCTGACCATTTAATACACATGTACTATTTGTTAAACAGGTTGGCCATCGAGGTATTGTGTATTTTTAAAAATATTCAATCAGTATATAGTTCCCATGGGTTGAATGTTAGACAGAACATGTCCTTGTATATGTCCTTGCCTAATTCTGACTAATGTAAAATAAAGAGTTTATTATTATTATTATTATTAACGATAATAATACCCAACATCGTGCATTATATAAAACACTAGAAAGTCTTTTTATCTACAAAATCAATTATATATTATATTGTCAGTTTAATTATCTTTAATCTTGATTAATCATAAATCTATTGATTTTAAAGCTCATGACATATAATCTGTTAATAATGATGATAAATTTCATATATAAAATACACTTGAAGATATCAGCCTGAGTCATGTAAATTAATTGTGTGGTTAACACATCATGATGTAATCAGGGTTGAAAATGGTCGCTTTCTAATTAAAAAAGAAAAAGACTCATTAATTCCAGAAAGGGTATGTACGATTTGCGGCTCATTAATTCCACAAAGGGGGTTTACGGCTACATTAATTCCACAAAGGGGGTTTACGGCTACATTAATTCCACAATGGGGATTTACGATTTACAGTTACGTTAATTCCACAAAGGGATGTATGATTTACGGCTACTTTAATTACACAAAGGGATGGGGTTGGGCTCGCCTGTCACGAATCTTATGAGATTACAGGTATTTTATTCAACCGAAGTCCATCTTTTAAAGATGGGTTCCCTTATTTTCATTTATGAAAATGAAAATACTAATACTTGTATGAATAGAAAGAAGAAGTGTTCTAATGACAAATGAAAAATAGCACTTTGTCTCAACTGTCCATAATTAATTCATAATTAGCTAAATTAGAAGAGAATAACCAGCAGAATTCCAATGAGTGACCGATCAAGAAAGGTCAAAAGTCTTCCTTTTTTGTTTATCCAGACTGTACATATGGTTAAAATTCTTAATCATATGAAATAAGAACATAATGATTAAAGAATATATGATAATTCATTAGAAACACCAATTACTCAAATAGTTTGCTTAATTTGACACTAAGAAATAAGAAAACCCATCTTTAATATTTGAAATTTTTAAGGCAACAATGAAACATGGATTGTGGTAAAATGTCCTTCTCAGACGTATGAATATCTTGTAATATTTGATAACACAAGGTTATGTACTTAAATCTTCTTTCTCAAACATAGAACAGCATTGGGAATTCAATTGTTTGTGTAGGACGTAAACTCCATTCATTTCGTTTCATTTCCAATGGAGTGTGTGCTTATAGAAACATAACATTTTTCAGCACTTGATGCCTTTATAGAACATTGACAACAATTATATTTAAATTGTACTATTTGGAAAATGATGTTTTATGTAAACAAAATGTTCCGTTAAAGTGTCTTTTTTGGTGATTGATCACAAGTCCAGTATATTTAGTATTTTGACTATTCTCTGTATATATCTTTCTCAAAGAGCATCCACATCCATCAAAACATGTTGTATTGTAGACGTTTAAACACCTTTACACTGAACGCTATCATGTACATTTAGGAAGTGCAGCCAGCCATTATTAAACTTAAATATCCCATCACCACGATTCTAAACACAGTCCTAACTTTTACTACCATTTGGCGGCCATTACAGCCAAAACTGGAATGTGATGGTTCATTACTCTTTGACAGATATGATACAAATTTATATTGCACCCTGTCCCCAATAGACAATACCTCACTAAGAAGGTACTTTTACTTGACCAGTTCTTGGCACCCTGGTATTAGATTTCATGTTCTAAATATAGTACAAGGTCTTTCTTCACTGGTTTAAATTTGAAATTTGGTTCTCTTGAGCCAAACTCTGTTTGATTTCTTTTAAAAGAAGGTGGTCATTAAATTTCAGAAATCAGAATCCTATAAATCAGGAATCTTAACACACGAATATGATCACTTTAGAAACACAATTGATTTGCGATAATTTGACAGTATCCGGCAATATTTGTATGATAATGTTCGTATAGGAAATGCATCCAAATGTCCAAATCTGTGTTCATAAAATTAACAGTATAAAATAGGGTTTCCCAAGTAAATGAGCTAAATTGCTGCTTTTCATGTCTGAAATTGCAAAAAGATCCATAGATGGTCGATGGGTCCCCCAGAAGGTGATGGGTATGGGGTGTTTTTAACGGCTAACAACATTTAATGTTGTTTACAGTAATTTACAGTAAAATACATTTAGACATAAACAGCAACTCATTGTGGAACATACACGCGTACTGAGTAAAGCAAACGTCGCAGCGCTGGGTCTGTAGCCCGATTAAGCGGCTGCAATGGAGTCCAGGGTTTTTGTTATTTTCCTTTTTTTTTCACTGTTTGCTCATATTGTTTTCAAAGTCCGTCGTGTGCCAATTCGCAAGTGCTGATGCCCCACCAGTTGAAAAAAAGTTATTGAATTATTTCAAAACAAGATACAAAAGAAACCAATGAGTTTATGGAATGGTTCTAAAAAAAGTTGAATGAAGGTCAATAAGAAAAGTTAATATAAGAGAGGTCATAAAGATGTGCATGTATGTAATATGATACTGGTCAAACATAACAGAACTAAATTTTGAATCTTTAATTGGGCAGATTTATTGTGGTGTTAAGACCTGATGACATATTGTTTACAGTAGACATACCAACTAATTATAATCACTGGACCATAGGCAGTACAGAATACTCATTTTTTGGTAGTAAAAGTTAGGACTGAACAGTAGGAACAAAAGTAACAAGTAGTACAGACTGAATCAATAAATTTCATGCATAGGCAATACTTAACGAACAGTATCGGCTATAGAGATGACATGTTGACCAATCCAGTAGGATCTATTACTGTCAACATACAAACTCATTGAAAACCATTGTTTAACATTTTCAATAATTCTTATGTATTCATTAAAGATTTATTATGGTCTTTATATCTAACGTCACGAGGGAATAAATATTTTTAAAACCATTATCACTTTCTTTCATGTTCATGTCTTTGATCCTGAGACAAAGGAGATTTCATGTGTGCATTTAAAGAGTAGTATAGTTATATATTTTCCTTTCTGGGGCTGTAACGTCAAGATCCAAAGCTTAACTGGCAATAACACAGACTAGACTGAATACATCTGTGATTTATGCTAGTTCTATTTCTCGCAGAGAGAATTTAATTAAAGCAAACTTTTAAAATAGTTGCAGAAGTTTATGTCAGATTTCTTAATAATTCTTGTCAAGGATCGATAATGAAACATTTCCTAATCAATTTTGGAAAATAAATTTGGATATCTTTGTCGATGAGGTTAGCTCCTTTAAGGTAAAATATTCTAGAATGAGCACTTCCAATGATTCTTTGCTGTAACATAGAAATTTGGTTTGTGTTGAAATACTAATGACTATGACAAACTGTATAATTAAAACTCCTTACATTTTGAAAAAACATTTAAGTGTTATTTGTTTATACTAATTAATATTTAATCTTATTAGAAAATCGTCAAAATCTCATTTTAAGTTATCATTTGGTCATTCATTAGTCTTTTAATATTTTTGCAGACAATAATAAGAACACAGTGGTTGTCATTAAGATGGAACCATAAAAAGTGAAACTAAAGAGGTTTTCTGAACTCGTCTGTGTATGATACCGATATAATCTTTTTGAACCATTGCAATTTTCACCCAGACGTCAATGGTTCTTTCAATTGCACTAAACTAAGCGTTTTATGGTCATTAAAACTAATTATATAGGGGCCTTTTCGATAGTGACGTCATAAAACGCTTAATTTTAGTTGAATAGACTGAAACTTTCTATGGTACAAATCGATGATATCAGTATCCCGTTACACATCGAATCTTTTCTTTTAATCGAATTTACAATTCTTCACAATTGAATGAAATCTCAATTCTTATTCAATGTCATTTGCATTTGGCCCCGTACCAAAGGATAGCCTACCTGCGACATTGAGTACTATTAAATATCCATTATTACATTTCAACATCATGGTAACTTAACTAAACAAAAACTTTTAAACTTACACGCGTTGCAACTAGGCTTTTTTGCAAAACAATGATCATTGTTAGAATTTCAATCGATCTTTCACTTCGGCTACCTTCGAACACACTGCTCGTCCGTAACGTTTCATGTTTCATATAAAGTTCCACACAAGATTTCGAGAAATTGCTTTCTGGTTGATTGGAACCTAGAGTTAGGAGGGGTTAGGTTGAAGGCGATCTTATAAATTCACGGGAGGTAAATGTGGTAATGTTTGATAGAAATGCGGTCATTGAATGCTCATCACTTCTGAACCAAAGAAGGTTATAAAATACTGTGTAAAACAATACAACATATTCATCCCTAGACACCAGCAGATATGTAATAGGCTGATGTATAAAATTCTAAATCGTGTAAAACATTTGCAAAAAAACTATAATCTTAAGGTTGATTTTATTGCGCTTGTATATAGTATTTTTTCATTGCATGTTTTATATAGCTTTCACACATTCATAGGCACAATCTAATTATCTTATCGCAATAGATGTTAATGAACTATTGCCTTCAAATTTCATTATACGGGACTTTTTAGAATTAGATAATTTAGGATAAATTCAATGCACGTATTGCATACAGTGTCAGCTCGCGTGCCAGTATACCCACCCTTGTCAATATATTAGCATTGGACTTTATTTTGTTAGTTTATTTCCTAGGTTTAACGTCAAATTAGATTGCCCGATTAACTTACACGCGACTACTGTAGCCCAGCGGTAAGGGAAGTTTAAAATTGATGGAATTGAATGGATTTTTGCACTTGGTTAACCTTATACTGATATCTGGTAAGTTTTAAATTTCTAATCTCACCTGTTCCTTCAAAAGGTCTTAAACTCACAAAAACATGTTATGTTTGTATACCGTTGACACCGTTTCGGTCTACTGCCTAACTGTGCTTTCCGTTTCCGTTTTGCTTCATCTTGTCAATGGTTTTATCCTGGCAAATGTTAGTAGAAGTTTTATTGAGAATGTGTAAAATGTATTTTATATCTGATCATAAACCTTTGTTTCTAATTTGCGGTTTTGATAGCGCACCCAGATGTCATAATTGAAGCTTTCCCCAGATTATGCGTTTGGCCGAGTACAATTCTAGCGTTTGGAAATATAATCATCTGCAACCATTGCAAAATATTTGTTGCATTTAGCACGTATACCAACGAGTAACTTTTCATGTTAGTAAATTTAATGCCAACAGAACTGCAGAGAGTTATCGTCCTGTGCTCGGCCAAAAATCAATCTCCAAAAGCCATTACAATTCGAATTAGTCAGGTGTATGCGACCGACCACTTTGTTTCGTTCTTAATATTCTTGACTTTTTCTGGTCATTTACTTTGGTTACTAACGTAAGTACTCAAGATATTGAAATGCAACACAATGACAAACATGAAGAACATGTCAATGGTCTTATGTTCATGTCATGCCATTCATTAAAGCCTTCGACAACGAATCCTTGATTTGAAGCTAGTCTGACATGTATCCGCTATTTTTTCAAGCTGATGATAAGTACACTAGACCCATTAAAATGATTATCTATAGTTCCTTTATAAATAATAAAATAACATTGTCTTGAAAAAGAGAAAGTTTAGATTTGATCACAATGATAACAATTCTATTAAAATATCATTCTGATCAACCCTACAGCTATTTGTTTTCTATACATCGTTGTAGTTTAAATACGATTTAAAGGGAATAACTGTAGCTAGCAAGAGCATCACAATACTATGGCAATACAGTGTCTAGCATGGTATCGTTGGATAGGTATTGATGAGCATGATTTGTAGAAGGTTTTATATCATGTCTCTTTCTAATAATTAGGTTTCTGGACATCATCTAAGTCTCACTGAATGAATTTAAAAGGAAGTGGACATGATTTGTCTCCTTAATGATATTCTCGATTGCTTTAACTAAGGATGGTGGATTGTCATGATAATACCTGCAAAAAATCCTGGCGACGTAGAACAAGTTATATACCTAAACGAACTCGTGTCAAAAAGCCGAAGCTAATAAGTTTAGACCCTAAAACAAGCGTGTCTTCCAGACTTGTAGTAATGACATGATGTCCTTGACGAACTGTTAAGAATATTGTAAAAGAGTAATGATATGTAAGCATTGCCTTTGGTCAGAGAAAGTTTAATTATTCCCTGTACTCGTTTTCTGATGCAATTATTCCTTTTACATGTGTGACGCTTGCAATTGATTGTTTGCGAATTTCGTACAGATTTTAGACTCGAAATGATAACATCGATTTGAATATTTGACCACTACTGTATAATCTTTTTTATTCATATTACACTAATTGATATATATTTTCGACGTTTTATTACTTAACTAAGTTTCATTAATGGGCCAAATTATCTTTTACCGGGATCGTGTACCCTGTATAGATTAGCTTATATTTGCTTAAATTACCGTAATACCTAATTAATACCACGTGAATGCAAATAATTTATAGTCGTTTGTCCGTCTCTTCACATCACATTACTGGCTTGTGGTTTGCAACAATGCAATTGCAGTGATAATCGGGCAATTGTCACCGATTTGTGGACAGGTACCATCTCTTGCTAACTCTTTTGACTTTTGACTCTTTAAAAGACTTTTGAGGGATTGTTTTCATTTCGGTGTGACTATTCTTTATAAGGCACGGCTGTTATAGTATTATTGTTCTGTTTATGCCGGGCGGTCTAAGTACAACTTTCTAGTAAGGTAGTGTTCAAAATTCATAGCTTTAGGATAATTCAGTAGCCTATTCACAATAAAGCTTCCTTTTGTTTCTTGGACTTATTTGAAACAGACGACAGGGTACCCGAGGACAGTGAATGAATAAACCTTTATAGTAGTTATAATTCCAGTTGACACGGGTGAAAACATTGGATGACCAAGGACCAACTGAGATCAGGGCCCATGCTATCTTGGCGTACTTATTAAAGTAATTATATTTCTTCAGGGTGAAGTCTTGTTCGGCAGAAATTTATTAAGAACGCTTCGTCAACAAATCATCACAGAAAAAATATTGACTTCCGAATGAATGAAAATACTTTTCGTGATGTGCTAAGTTCAGATATCAGTTGTCATATAACTTTTCCTTTTGCGATTATCTCGTGTTCCCTATATACAAAAAGGAAAATCTCTGATATGAATTAAAAATATATATATCACTAATGCAATTAATGATGGATTTTAGCAGACAAAGGACAAGATTGATATTTGGTTAAGAAATGATGAAATAACTTAGGAAAAGAATTTGAAAAGACATTAACACCATAATAAAAGACTGGAAATGCTACAGACTATTTGGTCTTTAAAAAACCAATTATAGTGAATTGAGTTAAAATCCCGACGGAGAATATATGAGAATTATTGATATTAGAAAAAAACCTGTTCTTCACTTTAAAATGTGTATTATGAGTGTTGGTATTATCAACTAACTTTCTTCATAACATGTTTTAAACCTTTCAGCATTTCTTTTGTTCCGGGATCATTATACTTATTTCTGGTATTTTACATATTTGAAGAACATTGGTTTAAATGAACAGAATGCCTTGCAAACCAAGTACATTTTCAACCCCACTGAAATAGTTGAAATGATTGGCGTCGCCTTTCGGAAAATCCGTTAGGAGCTTTTCTTTAGCCACATAGTTTCTTAGTCATATCTTTTATTCTCGAAGAAATCTACATAGTAACAAAACTATAATGATGTAGAGCATCTTGTTTCCACGTCCAGATAACAGTCAAATAGTTAGTTTATCTCGAGCTACCCGAGCATAAAAATTTATTAAATAACACAAACTACATTTATATCAATGGCAATGGAAAGTCAAGATAAGGTGAAACGCTAAACACACAGCATAATCGCACCGAACCCAAACGTTTAAACAAAATATTCAGACCATCAATAATTACTTCCATTTAAACAACCCATTTCCAGTATTATACGACACGCGAGTTTCACATATCGCCCACACTTTTAAATTGTTTAGATTACGATTTCATGTAAAACTCATAATTTCTGCTATCTAGAGATGATTTTATAAAGACACAGTCTAATTAAGTTATCATCGCCTGAATAAAACAGAAGATATATCTCATATTGTGTATTGGCATTATTCTGAACCACCTTTTTTGCATGAAAAAATAAATTAAACTAACTATATTCTAGAATAAACATCGCCTTGACATTCACACAATTGAATATAGCCCTGATTTCGTAAGAAATAGATCATAATTCAACTTTTGGTTGTATGTTTAATGCTGCGAGTATTTATATATAAAATAAACAAGTCTAGTTATGTCGACTTTCAGAAAAGAGAGATGAGGTATCAATGTTGTGTATGAGAAGAATGTTCTACTGAATCCAACGTTTTTTTGCGGTGATATCTGCATATTTAAAAGTACCCACATATGAATCCATGAGTGCAGTTTTATAAAACAAATGCCCTTTATGTCATCGACTTATGTAATCATTCAGACCTACTTCAAAATATCACATTAAAAAATCAAGTGAACCTGCTAGTGACAGTTAATCAAAGAGTCTGTACATTTGGTTTATAAAGAAACCTTGTTAATGTTGCCAGCGGGTGGTCTAAAGCTCAACAATCTCTTTGTTACGAAAATTAGCTTTATCAGAAAATTATTTGATTTCTGTCGTATCATCTAATACCCTCAACACTTAGAAGTGTACTGACGCTGTGGTTATAATAATTGGTGTTGTTGCACTATGAGCGCGAAAGAAAACTGATGCTGCTATTCAGTACTATGTTATTTTGAGTAAGGAATCCAGATCAAAGAGTCCGAACAGTGCATGATGATATTAAACCATGACGTTGTAGGCCTATTATATACGTAGAAAAAAAGTTAAGCGCCACTAACTTTAATTCAGTATATTCTGGGACGTCGCGTACGTCGTAGAAACCCTCCTGTGCAAACTGTAACAGAGTTGAATGCAGCATTGCATCAGAAGTGGCAGCAAATTCCTCAACAGGACAATCAAAGACTGATACTTTGCATTTGGGGCTATAACGACAATATGATGTACGATCATCTACTTCCTGGTGTCGATGTTTTTCACGAATACATATTGTTTTCAACACTAGGTCACAATATATACATCTCTGTTATCAGGTATGATTGTGAATTGCATTCATTTGCGAAACAATAGTTCAAAATCTGGTGGCGCTTAACTTTTTGTTCTAGGTATATATTGGATTTTTTCTACCTTACAAAAATGTCAAGTTCTCCAGGCTATTACGTTTAATTTGAAATTCTGATGGCATATCAAATAAAAACTTGCATTAATATTAAAGATTCTGTAATATTATATTACAATCAGAACATCTGCTCCAGTCAACTGATTATCTCATTTGTTTAATATTCGTCTACACGATCTCTTATCACATAACGGAAATGACACTTCTCTTTCATTTCCGATTCTAGCATATCCTTCGGCTGAAAACACGTGCGATATGATTGGGTTCCCAAATAAAATTGCTTGTATATAACAATTTATTTTTACCAGCGGCGAACGATTAACTTTTTGACTTGTCCTTTGATATTTTGACACTTAAGGTGTATTTTATGACATTATTTTATTAAATTTTTGGTTTTACAATTTGATACAGTTGATATGTGTCAAGATCTAATTACATGTTTACAAATTGTGTCTTTAAATATACATTAGCGTGGAAAGAGTAACTAGAAAATTTAATTTAATTGTCTTCCATTCAAACAACTTCATATTGATACAATGTTACGAAGTACTTTGTAACTTATGAAAAGTTAATATATCCTCATGTCATGCATCGTGGCAATTACAAGCTAAATGATTTGACGTTTAATAATTCTTCTATCAGTAAGGATTAGCTGTTCCGCGTTCACTACATTCAGTCTTCCTCTTTCATTATTTATTTCTTTATTATTGTCACTGAGCTAGAAAATCACTTATTTTACAATATTGGACTGAAGCACTGACCGTGATGGTATTTACTCCACTAACCCAGGATTCGTCCACTGATATTGGTAATTATCTTTCAACCAGCGCTTGTCACCGTTGTGGCAGCGGTTTGTTATGCCCCAGAATAATTCGATCGTAATAAAATGTAGATTTTGGTCAGTGTTGTTCTACATCGCAGTAAAATAATGGGTGTTTTAGTTCCTGAGTAAATTGTGTGACTTCATTGCAGAATGTTGACTATGTATCACATATTCCAATAGGTCAGTTCAACGGCAATACCATGGATTTTTTGTCATACACATTCTCGCCATGATACACCACAGACATACATATGTAATGAAGATTTATCTGTTTTGTTTAGTGTTATTTTCCATTCACGTCTTCAAGGCAATGTGACATAACACTGCTGTTAATGCTGAGATGCTTCATCGATTAATACTGTTGAACGAAATAGTGAATACATTTTTTCTCACGATTTTCAAAAGCAAAAAGTCATTGTTGTAGAATTGCATTTCTTTCTCATTGGTATTTGTACAGTCCACAATTAAACTATCATCGAAGTCGCAAAATGTGGCACATTTTCTGCAAAGGATTGTTTAACAATGAGTGCTCTTGGCATGTGCTGTCACCGGGAACAAAAACAATATCAATGTATAACAGTGTCTCCATGGAGACCTCAATGTAGCTTTACTACGCAAATTGATGAACTGAAATAGTCGACGGAAAAACCAAATCGGGTCAAGCTTAAAGCAGATTAGGTATGGAACAGAGAAAATCGCGAAAGGTCTACCTGTTGACAGAGAATAATTGCCATTGTTCCGATCTTATCCAACCGTTCATCGATATTATTTCATGTCCGCGAGGTAAAAGCTATTTGGATGAAACGTGTGTAAAAGAAGATAGCATGAAGATGGGTTGCTCTTATAAATATAGTAACAAAATCTTCTTTGTTCAGCTGTTGTCAAAGTGCAAATCATCTGTCTTCTTTTTCACGCAGATCTTTGAAATATACCATGGAGCCAACAAGAGTGTCACGAACGTTTCACCTTTACAGATGGAAACTCTAAAATCGGGAAGGTTTAGCTAATGTGTACCAAATAGGAAACGTCCACCAACGTCGATGTAATCGAAGTAGTATGTTAATGTCTTGGTAAAATACTATCATTGGCGAATCCGTGTTTGTTTGAACTGCGTTGCTCAGACCACGGTCCTCCTGCTCATTGTGCTAAGGAAGCAGGTCGAATCATAACGAACATAACTAATGTTGGACTCTGTATATCAATACCCAACTTTGTTTATTACTTCTATTCACAAAAGAGACGAAGCTCTCTCGTTTATGAAGAGGTTGGTGTTCTTTAAAATGCTTTTAACCCAAATCCTATGTTGTAAACTATAAAAGATAAGTTAAACACAAACGTGAAAGAATACGTCTAGAAGAATGATTTCACTGACGTCATTAATATCATAAAGGTCAATTAAATTTATCAAATTTCTTTTCAAAAATTTTATTAAGCATTTTATTTTGCCCTTTAGATCTTTTGTGATAAATCTGGCTCCACATACGTCAAACGATTAAAGCAGCGTTTTCACAAACCAAATGTATTCATTGAAAAATCAATGATATGCAAAGGAATTACGAAAATTGAACTTGTGCTCAAACCCTTTGCAGACGTTAATTATGTAAGACAATTCAGTTCGTTGTGCTTTTGTAAATCATAGTATTAAACTGATATTCAAATCTATTAAAAGTAAATAAGTGTTCTTGAAATTGAGTATAAAATATACTTCAGTAGATTCCACGTGATTGGTTCTTAAGGTCGATTGGAGACGTTATTCCGCTTGACGGAGATCAAGTCTGGGTCTCAAAGTAGGAAACTGACACTGATGGATTGTTCAAATCTTTTGAAAGTTTTTAGGTGACAAACAGCTGTCCGAAAGATAACTTAAAGCATTCGAAACGCAATTTTTGAAGAAAATAAATATATCATTATTTCAATCATAATTCAAAAGTATCAGTTAAGAATAGAGGAACGACTCCCTGTGTCTGTATGATTTTGCTTCAAGGATACTCACCAAATCATGACATGGTTTAAAAAAAAATCTTTTATCTGAATATTAAGCTAAAAAATGACGTAAGAAGGGGATAAATTAAATTTGCTTGACAAGCTTATAAAGCGCAATTCCAACTATCTGTGCTTTTCAAAATAAAAACTGTTATATTATATATCAATACTATACTCTTTATCATAAATCTTTTTAAAATCTCAAAGCGATAAACAAAATAAAAAATAATCTCTTGAGTATTTGAAAATTCTTCTAAATCGCACGTTTTATTATAACGTTGTCCTGTAATTCCTGATTATAGCGTGATGTCAGAATAATAGCTTCAATTACTCTTGACACATCGCTTGAATTCTTCTCTTATATGGAAAGAACATTAAGAAAAAGTGACAAAAATATCGTGTAGATATAATTAGTGTGTTAAACTTTCGGCTGTTTTATAATTCACACTTATTTTGAAAGAGTTTCAAAGAGAATGTGTTAGATTGGACGATTACAGCGTGTTTAAACAAAACCGTGGTGTCAAAGATCATCAAGAACGCTGTAATACTTGCGTCCTAGATGGTATATAAATTGACTGGAATGACGTATTCGTATTCCTGTCTGTGAATTTACCATTTTGATAGATATGTCAAGTATTTCAATACACTTTATGATCTAGAGACACAAATTTCTGTCTTATTGGAGGCATTGTATGATTTTCAAGATGTATAAACGTGAAACCGTTTCATATGATCATCTGGTATAATTGTATAAAATAGTTTCAAAAAAAAGATTCACTTCTTGCTACCTCAGTTGTATAATGTTATTTAATTATCACAAAATTATGTTCTGGGACAATTTACATCTTTTCCTGAAAGCTTTTTCTTCGAAGTGAGGTCATCGTCAAATTGATTAAATTTTCTGTTAATACGTGACCTTTTTATTTTTGTACCGAGTCACCACTGCTTCGATTTACAGATTTCTGCTTTGAGTTCGATTACGATTGGTATATTTGTCTGATACTATAAGGTTACTATTGGTAGGTGAAGGGTTTTTTCAATTTTTAAGAGACTCGATGACGGTTTTCTATAGCCTGTGCATTGATAACGTTAAAAACAGTAGGTTTGACACTTCGGATGATAATGGTACATTTCCTACAATGACTCTTCATATTAATGCTTCTTATTTTCTTAGAAGAACGTTGATTGTTATATTTTCAACTATTTCAGTGGAAATGATACTACGATCTTCATTTTGTGATCTTGACCAGTGCTCTTGACCAATTGTTTTATAAGACTATGTTCTCATCACCATCTAAAACTCGCCTCAGTCAGTTTTTTTTTTACATAACATAAATTGTATTCGTGCACTTAGAAGCTTTCCGTATGCATAAAGAAGGCATAGAAAACCTTCTGATTCTGAAAATATGATTCTCATTGATTTGCACTTATGTAAGCCAATTTCTTAGTTCGAAAGGAAAATTTATAGAGGATATGTAGTGTATAGAATACAAGATGCAATATTGCCTAATAAATTGTCTACACAGGACATGTGAAGAATATAAATGGTATGGTAAAGAATAATAGCTAATCTATCGCAATGCTTAATGGAATAATTGACGATGATACATTAGATAAAATGTTATGCTTGCAATCGTCTTTTCTCTCCTAAATTTTCATTGAGGCAACCCAACTTACCGAAGTCGCTCACAAAACATAAAATAAAAAATATTTCTCGAGCTATACGCTGGCTCTGTGGTGTCTTCCCACATCGCCCCTACCCAAAACACCACTAAACTATTTCCTTTTCGCCCCTTCTCCGTTTCGCCCCTTGCTATTTTGCCCCTGTCCCATAACACTTCCTTCCAATTTTGCCCCTTTTTCAGTTCGCCCCATACCTATGTCGCCTCTTCCCACTTCGCCCCTTCCTTTTCTATAATTAGACAACATAATAAATTAAGCTTGTTCCGATTTGAATTCCAGTCCCGTGTATGTTTTAGTACTGGAGCAGTAGGAATTTGATAAAGAGTAGACTGGAATGTCGTTGCCTACTACAAACAAAATTAAGATTTGTATTCAATAACTTCAATTAGTGGAAATTATATAAAATTGTTTGACGGTCGCGTACGTCTTTTTCAAAGTTTTCTGTTGTAAATTTAATTGCAATTCTTTGTCTATATTCAACTTACACTTTTATACTGTTCACACCCTTTATAAGTGAAGTCGAAAAATGGGAAAGGGGCGAAGTGGGAATACAGTGCAAAATCGGAAAGGGGCAAAACGGGGCAGAGGTGAAATGAAAAAGGGCTTAATGGGAAAGGAGCAACAAAAAGGTGCAAATCGGGAAGGGACATAATGGAAAGTGGCGCAATGGAAAGGGGCAAAATGAGAATACATTTGGGGCGTATTGGGAAGGGCGATATGGCAATAAACCCGGCCGAAGTTACTGAAATAGACTTTTAGAAGAATAAATGAAAAAATAGAAAATCGTGTGCACCGGGAGATAAATTTAAAGAAATTTCGCTCTTTTCAGGTTTGTTTACTATCATACGATCATTTACTATGTCAATGTGGAGAAGAATCTAGAAATGCCTCAATAGAATATGGCCCTACACTTTTTTTTCATTGATGAAAAGAAATATATATATATGCGTATAATGGTGGCAGACCATACATGCATTGTCAACTACAGTATAATTTGCAAAACAACAACTTTTGGCTTTATTAGCTAACTCGTTTTACACTTTGAAGAAGGATTCTTTCTTCACACAGATTTTCACGTTGTAATTTGTTGCTGGCAATAACATAACATTTAGAAAATTGAATTTTAAAATACCAAAGTAGATATGAAAACCTTATGTAGACATCCAGACCAAGAACTTTTTTTATCTGATTTTCCGAAGGCAACGTATTATACACTAAAAATCTTACATAAAAAGCAACGATAATTCTTGGCTGAAAAAAAACTAACTTTATTGCTTTTTCTGGGAGAAAATTGTGCAGAAAACTTCACGCCAAGGGCTACAGAAAACTAAAATTACATTCGATCAATTGACTCCTTTTTATGTAGAAATAAAACTAAATCCTTTGCCAACTAATAATATTTGAAAGTTAATATTGGAGGAGTGAAAACTTTAAATAGCCCGGAGTCAGAAACTTCAAACATGTCATTTAATTACTAAAAAGGGTTAGAATTATCTTGCTCGAATACCAACCATTTCCGCTTGTCTTCTTCAATTTCATTAAGAAATCGGACTAGTTTATAAACTACTGATGGGGATAATCATCAAAGTTTTTCTCACATTAAAAAGAGTCTGTGACTATTGTTCTGAACCTGTAGTCATCATTGTGCATGCTTTCGGGTATTCGGGTAGGATTTCTATCGATTCGTGGTAAAAATAGAAGACGCGTTATATACTCTAGAAGGCTAAATAGAATTTCTCACCAGAAATGAATGGCATCATGTGATCCTGTCATTGTGAGACACAGACGTGTGAATACATCAAGTCATGTGATAAGAACTTGTCAACGAATCAAATGCACTCAACGTAAATAGCATACCGAGTGATAAGACAATTCTTGAAATTAAACACGCAAAGGAAATTGTCATGACAGTGTCGAGATTTATACTATTTATAACCTTTTTATAATCGTCACTGATTCTTAAAATGTATACTGTTACGCTATCTACATGGAAATGCACCTTTCTTGATTGTCAAAAGACAGTTCAATTTGCCATCTGATTTTCGATGTCACGGCAGTATTTTAAAAATAATCCAGAACAGAACTGAATTCTATCAGAAAATGTTTGAGACTATTTGTATATGGATAAGTCTATCATGTTATCTTTATTTAAACAGTTTTTGATATAATGTATTTTAAATAAATGAGCATTAATGCCCTATTTATACATGTTATTACCTGATATATTATCTAAATAGTTTATTAATGTGTGAAATTAATGTACGGCCCCATGTGAGATATGCAAATTATTAAGATGAACAAAAAATTAAATGTGCAATTTTAAGGATGAAGGTGGCTGGATCCCCACTGAAGAGATTGCGTGAAATGTGTCATTCGCTACCAAGGCCTATTTTATTTAAATCGACCAAAGGAATGTAGCCTACGTTTTACAAGACTGTTGTAAAGACAGGCTAGACAAGACGAGATATTAGGTCGACAGCTCGGTGCTTAGTCCTAAGCCCAGATCTGTATTGATATAACAATATGGAAGTCATTCCACACTCTTCAATAAAGTGACGATCCTAAACGTATTCTTTTAGTTTCAATTATAACAAAGTTATCTGGAAGGTAGGACTGTTATATATATACCGAATTAGCAATCACCTTTCGTCAAGTTTTTAAAAGTGGCTTCTTTTACCGACAATGTAAAATATAACTCACCAGCTCCACTGTTGCTCTTTCTTCCTCTTTTTTTTATTGGAAAAGAAAGTTGTGGTTCGATTCGGTACAGCTCAATTCATATAAAAAATCATGGAAATTCTACTGCACTCGTCCATACTAACTAAGGTTTTTTTTATAGACACAGTGTTCGTGTGATGATGTTAGGTAATTTTCGTGCATTATCGAAATGTCGCGTTCGGAAAAAGGTAAATTTAAGGACTTATTAGAGGAAAACCATACGATGTAGAAAATATACTTGTGATGGAAAGAAAAGTGTCTACCCAAGAGTTATTTTTCAGTTTAAAAAAATGAATTGAAACTTCAATTAATAATCATAAAACTGAGACCTCGGGAGGATTTAAAATAGCACAAAGGATCATGAAGAGAGATATTTTAGATTAATGATAGAAAAGAATATATGTCTGGTGGTAAAGATATTAAATATCATTATTATCTATCATTGTCATATTATCACTAATTAAACACTGAAAGACATTTTTCAATTCAGATACAAGATCACAGTCTATTCTAGTTCACCTTATTTTTGATGATGTCTCTACTGAACATAGAGGTTAATCTGCAAGTAGGTATAGTCGAACATGACGTGGTCAGTCAGAATAATATAGATAACATCCTAGCTCTGATTTATTACCTCTGATTTTATTTTAGAATGCAGTTAGATTATAAACAATTCGGATTTCTTGAAATGATCACGCAAATTTTTGCTAACTTGAACTTGTTATTTTCAGTAACATAATCAATAACGCTTTACCTTCTGTCGAACAAGTTTCCATGATACCAATAACTCAATATTGATATTTTCCTCTCTTGACTTTCATTTACATATCTGCACTGTCGTCAAAACGAAAAGGTAAATTTCTAGATTGATCTGAATTATTATTCCCATTTGGTTCTAGTGTGTTTGTGATTGTTATCTTCCCTATGATTAACATCTTATATCGTGACATCTTACAAAAGTGCTCACTCTATTTGATAAATGACACATCATCACTAATTAGATAAAAGCTAGACGAAAAAATATTCAGGAAATTATAAACCACTGAAGATGAACGTTGTCTTATATTTTGGATCAAAGCAAACCATGATTTCAGCGAAATGTGCATTTTGGTCGTTGAACTTTAGTCAAGTTTCTTGTGACTGTAAATAGAGACGAAAGAAAGTGTTGTTCAATAGGAACTGAGACCATTCCTCATCTAATTTGTCAGTCATTTGTTCGTTCTCCTTCAACAGGCGCGTTCCTTCGCTCAGATATTGAGTGCCTTCTCGGTAAGAGTCACCATGTCAGAGCCACTTGACATCTTCCTTTAAAGGTCTGATATCTCAGTTCTTCTGAAGTTCTACTTCAATTAATTCCGTTCATTGCAATGTTCATTACGAGAATACTTGTAATCTTTAATTTTTGCGTGATTACCCTGTCGTGCTGCGTGGTACCTTTCACATTGGTCTAGACAGTGACAACGCTAGCGGTGTTTATCGAAGGTCAATTTCATTTAAGTGTAAGCGCTGGAGTAGGTATGTGTCAGGTCTGTTGAATACTGCTTAGTAAAACTTGGAGATGGAATTCTGCATTATTATTTCAGTACGAATGCACCCAACATTATCAAGTTTTGAAATACAGACATGGCCACCGTTACATATAAGGTTGGGTTCTATTTTTCAAAGACAATTTCTTAACGTAAAATATTAAGGTCAACCATCGCACTTTTCATAATTTACTACTTTAGTACCAATTCTCTATTACAGAGTTGTATTATTTCCGTTAATAGACAACAAATAGAGGTCTCGTGTCAAATTGGACTTTTATCCCTCATTACGTACAGTGTGGTTTTACTCGTTTTCGTTAGCTCAAGAGATTAAAAAAAATCAGCAAAATTGTTTATTAACAATTCAAAATACAGGGAATTCACCTTTAAGACAGTGACGCAAATAAAATCCCCTCCGTTCTATATATCGACCAGATGATTTAATTACACCCCACTAGTCATGTTGTTTTATTTAGTTTTAATTAATGTTTTAACTAACCCCTATGTAAGTTATATAAAAACCAGATTAAATCAATTGTCTGTGGTAAGCTAGTCACGTACATTGAAGAAAAAATCTCAGATATATCAATCAAAGGTCGCATAGGTGGAAATGATCAAAAGACCATCTAAAAGGTCAATAAGTAATATACCATTTAGATTTAATTACATTGATTAAGACTCACTCAAGAATCCTGTGTTTCGTATTCCCATGTGAACAGCAGGTTGGATTTCAACTCATCAATCTTTGCAAAAATTATACAAGCTATGTTTTTCCCGGTAGCCTAAGTACCTATCAACTATACATTGAACAAGGAATGATCACCTTTTTGCGAACATTACGCCCCCGACAAAGTATGTCGCTCCAAATCAGCACATGCAATGGTGAGGGGCGCTTTAGAATCTATTTGTCATATTGCAAGTCGATAAGTTGTGGTCGTCTGTTTTCATAGACTTAGATCATCTTTCCTGAATGCTATGAAGAGGTATACAGAAAAACTCGATCATTCAATTCTTCAGATTTCAGTTCTGTAGGTGTGGATATGATAAAAAATAATGACCAAAAAACATTATTTAAGTGTTTTTTGCTTTCTTCAGAATGTCTTCCTAGACATATTCAAGTGTTTGAAATAAGTTTCGTGCATCTCTAATAGGTACTTGAGTATGAATAAGAAAATCTTATGGAGATATCCTGGAATAATTTCATGTATAATCATTGTGTTTAGAGCCACGAGAAACAAAAAAGCAGAAGACTGGATATGAGAAATTGTCCTGAAGCCTTTTAACATTTTGCTTGAAATAAGTATTGGCATCTAAAGCTATTTCCTTGATTTATGGAAAATCTGTTTAAATGACAAGATACTTGATTTATGTTATACTATCATGAACATGTTACTGATTATTCTCAGATAATTTAGATCAGATAATGGACTGTTAACATCCATTACGAGGTAAATGTCCAGATGCCCAACACAATTTTACCACTATTTTAAACATAATCTGACTTCAAGTAAAATTGTAATATATGTTTCTGTAAGTTTACCTTGAAACAAATTATCTATAACTACATTAACTCGTAAGATGTTTGAATTTTGAACATCTAGATTCTAACATTTATTATAAATGTTTACAATATATTATAGTAAATTATAGTATGGCAATTCAATTTGAATCAACCCATCCTCGCTACGCAATATATGATATATTATCGAAGAATGGTCCCTATGTCAGAAAAAATTCAGTCTTTCATGTTTCAAACATACTTGATAATATTGAATGATGATATAGTGTAGAATAGTGTTATTAACAGTGTTATAACCCATTCAAATTCCAAACTTCTGTTTTGTATCCGTGTCGGTAACTGTATGTTTTTATCAGCTAATATG
>NW_008706746.1:2300196-2345780 GCF_000327385.1 Lottia gigantea
GGGGGGGGGGGGGGGGGAGTAAGAACGATACTATATCAATGGCATAACGACAATGGAAATGCAGTACAAAATATGCTACAGTTATAAAGTAGAAAGTACCATATGGAACTTTGAAATACTGACTCATTGTTTACGACGGTTTGAAATCTCGGATAATTAATTACCTTACAAGAAACGGCCACGTAAGACTTTTTTTCAATTTCCTTGCAAATGGCGAATACTTGAAATAGACAATAATGAGTAAAATAGGAGCTGATATGAAATATAAGATGGCCATTGACGTCACTGGGGCAGGTGTGTCAACAGAACCATTAATAATAATGTCTTTATTGATTGTATTATAACAATTAATACTGGATCATAAATTTGTATTTCTACTCATCGACTAATTATTGAGATCTTTTGAAAAGAGCATTTAGTAATATATTGCTAATTATAACCGATCATTTGTAGTTCATTTTTTGCTATTTATTGTGTCATTATATTATTTGTTATGGAATCATAAAGATTATTTCTGATGAGCTATGACGTCAAGAACAGACACATTAGTCTTTCAGCTTATTGTCAAGGGGTCTTCAGGTGGTAGTTTACTGCCCCATGCACACAACAGTTAAGAAAATAATTTGTACCCGGTAAGTAATAGCCCCGTCATACCGGAAAGGCCGCAGTCTTGTTGGGGCTATAAAGCATCAAATGCGACCTTCACCATTTTGACACCATTTTGAAACAGTGTTACTCTTACCTGATCACTTACCAAAGTAATAGAGAATTGTACTTCTCTAACGACACCGAAATCAACTATTTTTTTTTTTTTTGACGTACCAAATCAGCATAACTAATTGTGCACTTCGTGATATTTACACATTGCAGTAAGTCAACTTGACTTAGTTTTTTAAAACAAAATGCATATAGCTCATCTAAAAATCGGTTAAACCTTAAAAAGACTTTGGACCTGTATCCTTCATCTTTTTGTTTGTTCGTTGATTACGTAAAGTTTGTGAAATCTTTAAATTTAGAGGTGGTGAATCTTGACAACAGGTTGTTAAAAGGCATTTTAATTACAAAGGTATTATTGAACTTAAGGTAACACTAGTCTATAAACTATGTTATGAAATTGTATTTTAACAAAGAGTATATTTATGAAAAAAAGTGTTTTTTCTTGCTAATGTTTAAATGAAACACTCTTAGATTTAAATGGATTTTCATTTTAAATATTATTTTTTAACGGACTAAATAAAGCGAAGAAACTCATAAAACGCATCTGATGAGAAGATTACTCGTAACAGAATTAAACTCCACGGCAAGATGTGTACCCATTTTTGAATCTGCGATATCTGGTAATGCTCGAAGCGGACATTAAATTGTCATTAACCAACCAGCTGGTATAGTTTCAGTCTCAGTTTGAAGCTGACGCTTCATTTAATAACTGGTAGATGTTGGTAGTCTTCGATATCCGCTTCAGCTCGAAACGGGCGTTAACTTGTCATTTGGCCGGTTGGTAGTCGGTAATATCAGCTTCAACTCGAAGCGAACGTTAACTAACTTGTCACTTACCAACCAACCAGTAGGTGTTTGTTATCTGCCATATCAGCTTCGAAGAGAACGTCAACTTGACATTTACCAACCAACCGATAGTTGTTGGTAGTCTGCGATGGCTGCTTATGCTGGAAGAGAACGTTAACTTATCCTCAACCACTGCAACCTTATATTGAATTATGTTTTGTAATTGGTGTTCATTGCCTTAAATGTACGTTTTTTATAGCAAACTTCCAAATGTTGATAATTTGACATGAAATTATAATTTGACATGAGCATATTAAATTATTAAAGTTTATAAGAATATTATGTTGCCTACGTAATGTGTCTGGCATCATATTGAGACTCTTTAAACTTAATTAATAACCCTCTTTGGAAGAATATGGATTTTAAAATCCATTTTAGTTTTCATTAATAAAATTATACAAAATAGTATTTATTTCACTAATAAAAGTACAATGTTATGGTTAACACGTGTAGAATAAATGTTACTAACAAATCTTAACATAAGTTTAGGTACTTAAAAGTTGATATTTCCAGGCAAAAAATTTAAATTGTTACACGATAATTGCTTCGGATTGCATCATTATTGTATTCATATATTGCCAACTTGTCATTTTAATAGCCGAAACAAAACATTTTTGAGCAGCATAAAAACCGAATACATGTTAATTATTTATATAACTGCCTGGAAAACACTGCATGCCCTAAGCTACGACTTCTGGAACTGGAAATAAGAAGTATTCTTTGTTTATTTTACTCTATAGAATAGATGAATGAGAAAGTAATCGTAGCGTATACACGAAGATGTTATTAGAGCCAGGAGCTATTCGTCATTTAAATCATTGCTTACACCCTCTTTAGACAGTTGTTTACTTGACTTCATATATCTTACAAATTGGTAGCTGTCTGAAAGCAATTGAAAACCCATTGATTGCGTTTCCGTTGGAAGCACAAACAGAATATTTAAAGAAATCGAAGGTATTTAAATCGTTCTATAGCAGAGACGTCTTAATTCAATGAAGTGGATAGTTTGAACGTGAACTTCAGACATCAACAGCAATTGATTTTTAGCTTTTAACTTAGAGATATAAATAACTTTTTGTCACGACATAAAGGCGATTATGAAGACGTTTTAGTAATTTTCTTGACGTTTTTGACAGTGGATTCTGTATGAAAGAATTGTGGTTGTTAATTAGAGAGTAAGATATTAAATATAAGAGATCGATCTTAATATAAAATATAAGTGAATATCTGGTCTGCTATTGGTTTTTTAAAAGATGAAACAATGGACAAATAAATGTTGAAGAAAAGAAAAGTTTGTCGGAAAAGTGGTGTCTTTAGAAATTATATTAATCGTGCGCCGTAGTGGCCATTTAATCTGGGATAGATCTATACCTAAATTGTTACCATAAAAAACATAAGCAGATAGTGTCATCAATTGCTCGGAATAAAAATTTATCCATAATGATATTGCTTTTATCTTGGCGCCGATCCATCTAATTAGGTTACTGTAAATTCAATATTGACCATACATATATAGTAGAATGATATGGTGCATCTCTGATAAAGGCTTGCCTCATTGGTCATCATATGAATTTAATGCACATTTTTATAACATCAAGTTTTAGAATTACTTTGAGGAGTCCATTAGTATACAGTTGTTGTTCCCAATTTTAACATGCTTTAGGCGAGATAAATTTGTGCTTGTTTTCGTTTTGCTTGTGCGTATTTTTATGGGATGGGTAAGTAACCAATCTACATGCTTCGAGACATTCTAAAATGAACTAAATGTCTGAACTGCGTGAGGAAAGACATGATTAACTGAATACCTAAAGCAGAATATTATACTTGAAGTGATTCGAGTTTCAATCGAATATATTATACTGTTTCACTAACAATGCCCTAATACATTTAATTCTGACCCAGTTCTTCCACAGCAACATTAAATACTGTCCTGAATCAAGTTTGATTGCTTCCTAATGAAATAGCATCACTTTTCACTGTCTATATAGCTTTAATCATAGCTTTCTCTCTCTCCTGTATATTATTTTTATAATACCACTAACAATTCATTATATTGATCACAGAGAAATTGAGCCTGCCAAATGATCAACCAACCAAGTATGATTTACTCTACATAACGCCAAGACTTCAAATTGATACTTCTATCAAACCACGTCTATAGACTTCTGTATGCTATCATATTAGTCTGGTTGAAGTCAGTTTATAGTTTCAATAAAGTCTGATCGTGAGGGATTTTTGTGATCGAGACTGGAGTTGGTTCAAAGAATTTGGTATTTTCTTTTTTTATATCAATTAACCTTGTGAGTAGTCTTGAAAATGCCTCGACTTAAGAATCAAAACCAATACAGCTTTAAAAAAACCTTTTATTTTGCTCTGTAAGATCTTCCTGACAATGCACAAGTGTGTTCCTTGAGAACAAACCAACTTCTGTTAGCTACACGACATGATGTGCCAAGCAAGAAGAACACACAAAGTCTCATTTGCTGCAATCTTGGAGGAAAATAACAATTCGGTATGGTTCTTTGCTTCACTTCCGGGACTCTACCCTTAGCATATTTTAGTCGGATTGTGAGAGATTTTTGTAATCAAGAATGGCTCTGAAAAACTATTTCTCCGATGCATCTCCGTATGTTTGATCAAAATTTAGCAGGACAATGACGAGTTTTTATATATGCAACACAGACATTTTACCATGATAAATCTCGATGACAGTTAAAACAATGAGATTTCTTCAACTTACAAGGTCTAAAAACAATGTGACCCATTCCCGCCAATTTATAAGTAATGTTTGAAATCTCCGGGATTTTATATATAATATCCCCGGGATTTTATTTGAAAGGGATTTTTAGATATAAAATCCCGTCAGAACAAGGCGGTGACGTCACCAGAGGGTTTTAAGCACTTTATATATCCCAATAGATGTTTAGTAGGCTTGTGACTGACAAAATTTTCTGCATGGCGTTGTCTGATTTAATTTCATCTATTTGAAGATTCGTATAAAACATAGCAAAGCCTCTTAAGTAAAAATGTGTTGAGTATAATAAAAGTATAATTATTGTTATTCCCTAGTCAATTAGAATAATAGTTATTATTTTTAATTTGAATATAATAATAGATATTATTTTTTTAATGGAATATGTTGTTATTGATAGTTGTTATTTTCAAGTTGAATAGAATGATAGTTGTTATTAAAGATCAGTGGGTGGTAAAATAGCAATTACAACTTAGCTAAATTGTCAGGAAATATAATATTAATACTGTCATTTCCTTGAAAATATGTCAAGCAAAATCAGAAAAACAATATCATTTGTATTAATATCAATATAATTCAAAATATTTACTTTTCCTCTTAATAATATTAGAGCCTTAGGACTATCGTACATTAATAACATTAGTAATATATATTATGTAAAGATTCTTCCACTTTCTTTATGAACCACTACCACGATATTTGTCAAGGGGTTCATTTACAACCCTGAATCCTCAAGCGTGTTCCTGATAATGTCGCTTACTATTCACTTACTATTCACTGGATAATCGCCTACTACAACTCGTTTGGCCCCAAGATTTCCAACATTTCCTCCAATTGACCGACTCCTGGGGAGCTACTAAAGTAGTTGAAACTGTATCAACCATTATTTTCTGATACTAAATTTAGTATAATCACATTCATTGTTTTATTGTGTACACACTGCCTGCTAGTGTTTCCGGTTGTATGACGTCACCATGCCAAGAGCTAGATCAATTTATGAGGAAAAGACATTAATTGGAGTGCATTGTTTTTAGATTAAGTAGAACTTTATAGGTTTTATCCTGGTAGTTTTTAAATAAACTTGGAAGTTGGCAACCACATGCATTAAAGGGACAGTAGCGAGAGTTAATCACCAGCAAAATGTTCAGCTATTCTAATCAGTCATAGCGCTCACAGCTTACCGTAAAAAATTTAGCCTTCAAATCTATGTGTATCCATAATTTTCTATGTTTAAAATGTGATCTCTTGATTATTTGAATGTATTACATTTCTTGTTTGAGGTCTATTTCAAGGAAATATGACTTGTTTACGGTTAAAGTAGGTCATATAACTACATATTTCATGGCCCCAATCAACCCCCCAAAATGCCACACCTATACCTTTAATCAAAAAGTGAAGCGTTGGCTCTTTTCAGTTTCTTTGCGATTACCGCTTTTCATTCACAGAGTCAACATATCTGAAATTATTAATCTGGTTTAGTAGCAATATCAGCTATAACAAACTTCTTTCTTACAGGCTATATAAATTCTATTCCCGGAACGACCACACACAGCTACATTTAGACATAGTGACAACGTCAACTTAAAGCAAGTTTATCAGGGCTAGCTATTTCTGTATTTTACTGCTTGTAGACATACTCTACAGGATTCGGATTAGGTGACGTCAACATACTAGAAATGTTAAAAGTGAAAGTAAATTTGCACAATCCTAAACATGGTATATGATTGATTAACTGCATCAAATACGATACATCGCAGGTGACATAAGCGGAATGCTACCAAAGAACTCTATCAACTTCATGTAACTGTGATCAAGTGAATTAGCCAAATTTCAATCGTTAGAAGTCCACAAACATGATTTGCTAGAAATTAGAACATAAATTGAAACTGAAGGCTACAGGTGGCACAATTCAGCCGATGTGCTCAGGTTGGAGGCTATGCTCAGATGCTAGGCTATAAGTGACAAGTCGTTGAAACTCATGATCTGACAGTCCAATCCTGGCATGAGTCATAGCCTCACTTCATGGACCTAAATGCTTTACCTTTAATTGTGTATAATGAAAGTAATTTTCTATGATAGTCGAATGAGTATCTACTTTGATTAAAAAGACACTTGTGTCAGGAAATTAGAAAGTTACAAAGGTCATATTATCAATTATTTATAATTCCAATTTTAGCTTATAATTTCTATCTGCCCACAGAATCGAGGTTGCCATAGATATAAATTATATCTGACTCGAGAAATTCTTCATACATTGTTTTTACTGTCCATATTTTTAAAAGTGTACTTTAAAGCTGTATGAATTAAAACAAATGAAAGAGACAATCATCATGTGATCAAATTCAGTTTCATTGTTGTTTTTTTAAGCTTCTGGCCTTCTCTTGCATTGTATGTAATTTGGTTACTCGTACCCACTTACAGCTGGAACAATTCCAAAAAGACGTTTTCACTACTTATTGGGCATGCTTATGGTCGGCCCGGATTTACTTATAGCTTATTCAACTGGAAAATTAAGGTAAAATGACTTTTTCATCATATATTGTCGCGCCGACAGTAGACCAAGATTGTTAAGACATTAAATGACAAGTTGATTTGAATACTCATGGGAAAAGCTGTTACTTTCTTTAAAAGATTTAGTGTGGTCTTGACTATGTCACACAATTCATTGTAGTCAAATTAAAAAGATTACAAAGACCATTTGACGCTTCATTTAATAACCTGCCACGTTCAGTTGAAATTTTACCGAAATAATTTATATTAAAACTACATTTTTAAAGGTCACAATTTCTAACTGTAAGAGTGTGCTATTAGTTAGAATGTGTCAAGACTGAGATCTTCTAATGAAAGTTGTACACGAACATGTTCTGACATTGACATTTCATTATTTTCCCATCACTAGAATTAGTCTTCTACCAGCTGATATCAGCCTGGTGACGTAAATAAATCCAAATGAGAAGATAATAACATTAATTTTATAGTCAAATTTTTGGCATATTTTACTCTGTTTAATAGTAAAGTATATGAATCAATCCATCCAAGCTTGACAAATTATTGAATAGACTTCTGTAATTATTTGACAGAGCAAATGAAGTTTACTCATGATCACTGATATAGCACTATCCCTCGGGAGAATGTTAGAGAATGAAATACACGTCAAAGTACAGTAGTTCTGTTAGTTGCTTACTCGACAAGGAGGGACTGACATAACAACAAAAAACCCTAATCTTATAGCTCGGATTGGTACAAATTGAAATCCCCCGTCGGTTGAAAATGGAAATTCCGTTCTTTAAAGCAGCTGTCCTAAGAATATTGCATTCTAATTGGAGTTGACCGTTCGAATTATGTTTACATAATACTGACTGGTTTGTGTAAAATAATGATTGAGAAAATATTTAATACGATGGAAACCGGCAGACGTTTTTTATTAAAAGTTAATTGGCTAACATGAAAAACAAATTATTTTGAAAATAACCTTTGATTATCAACTACATCTACAACTCTCATCACGTTCAGAAATAATCAAGTCGTTGTAGATTCCAAATTGCGCTTATGTATGAAGTCAATTTGGAATTCGTTGCCACTATTAGCTCATTTGGAAGTCAGATTAGAGAATTGATGCTTATTGAACGGCTACTCCACGTAGTAAGTTATTTATTTCAGAAAACAAGAAAGTAGTCTATGTTTCTGGCTGTTTTCTTCGCACCTTGACGACGTTATCCAGACTTACAAGACTTTTGTAGACAATACTATTGTAATTTAATAACATGACAGGAACTGTCGAACCAGTCGAGATAGAACAATACAATAAAATCAGATTCCAGCATTTCACTTAATAACCCAAGAGGCCTAACACTAGAGATAACCTGGCTAATCAGAAGAGTTGGAATTTAAAGACACTACGGACTACGCGTATTAATTGGGCCTGCTACTCGAATTTTTCAACAATCAAGTCTTATGTCTTTTGACAAACGTGACGAATTTGAGTTTACTAATGTTAATTTTCCATTCATGTGCAGTAACATAGCCATGTCACCAGCTTATGACGTGTACATTTAACAACTAATCCGCCATGTCACTGGTTGTAATTGCAACAATAGTGCCAGATGAAAATAGTTTCTGTTAACAGAAATGTGATAAAAAGTCGATATTAAGACATGAAAACTTTATTATTTTATGTATTCCAATCGCACATATTTTGAAGATTTATTGATGATTCAGCATGTTAATAGTCGCCCCCATATCAAAGTTTACATGTACATCTACAATCATGACGGTGATGTTAAAAGCATTTAAGTTAACAAAAACCGTATTGGAATGGATTGATTTAATAATAATGGTCTAGTAGAAGGTTTGTATTTGTCTTCCAGGATAATTCCAGACTATTTATTGGAAAGGAGAAACTTTGTTAAATGACATTCTCATTAATCATACAGTGTCTATAATATATGTGTAGATTTTAGACTGAACCTCAAATATCTTTCGTTTCGTCACCTTCATTATCATGTGATATTTGATTTGTCTGACGGAATAAATTCTGTATTCAGATATATAATGACGTGTATGTGGTATTCTTCTGAAATTTCACGTTTCCTTTATCGAAAGACTTATGTTGAAACGCGCCAAGATTAGCACTTATATTCTTAGAGAACGTATTTTGCGAAAAATTGAAACTGTTGACTAGTAAAACAAACGACTTGCATGATGACTATACTATGAATTATGAGAAAGCTTTTAATCAGACCTTGAAAGAACAAAATGTTTAACTGAACAAAATTGATATAATTGGCAATGTTATGTAATTATTTCGTATTACCCCGAATAAATAGAGACGGAGTGAGAACCTGTGGGTATTAACACCAGTTCAACTCATTGATTTATTGTATATTCAGTACTGTATTGGACATATAATTGATTGCTTCTGTTATTGAATTCTGTCAGTGATGTTTAGATTGGTTCAGCTTCAAGATAAAAGAGGAATGTTGACTTTTGGCATTTTATAAAATCCTAGCTTGCTGGTGCAACAACATGATTTGTTCCATATATCTTCATATTATGATGTTCAGGGAAAATGGCTGAATACAGTTAGTATCTATAAGTTGTAAGGATTGTTGAATGGTATACTTTCAGTGATGTTTCGCAATAATCCCTAAAAAAATCAAAAGGCAGTTAAAAGCTGCTTAGGACGAAAATAAGACGAAAGCTTATGCAGTATATCAAACAGTTTAATCTATTCCTGTTCACTGTTTGTCTTTGTATTCAACTTTTTACTAGTGATTCTCCACAGATATGTTCTGAACTTTGAAGATGGAAATAACTTCTTTTCCAATAAATTTACATTACTGAAATGGATTGCACACTACAAGTCATGTTAATTTAAAATATTAGTTTTTGTTGTTAATGAATATTGCAGTGAATATTTTCTCATAATCAGTATTTGAAGAGAACAAAGCAAATCAGGCAGTACACTCTATTACCTTCTGACTGACAGAAAGAAGTAGCATCCACAAGCGTAATGGAACAATTACTTAGGCAAAGCTATTTCAACATAACAATATATGTCTATAGGTTCAAGAGGTATGATATACTTATAATACTGATGAATTAAATAACTAGACCATAGTAAATTAATTAATATTTTTTTATGAACTTTAATATATTATGATTATTATATTAATAATTACAGCTTTATAAGTTTGTTATATGCATGAGATAAAACTATCAACGTGTAGTATATAGCTTTACATTATGGAAAATGTATTCTGAACAATTTCGTAACATCAACAACTTGCTAAAAAGTTGGTGCCGCAATTAATTAAGCCTTGGGACAAATCGTCTATGACCAGGCTGACATTACTTCTTACCTCAGGTTGTTATTCTTAAATGAAAAGCCTGGAGAAATAAATAGAATGAATAAAGTAACAACATAGGAAAACAAGTAGAAAAGGTAGTTTCATATTGACAACTGGCATTATTAATTTATAATTAGTCAGGTCCAAGACTTGTTTACTGTTATTTCTCACGAGATCTTGGCCTTTATTCCATTAATCATTCCATTTTTCACAACATGTACACAACTTTACATGCTTGATCTATTGCTTTGTTTATTTCCTTAGTAATAATGAAACCAGACCCCCAAGAAAAGGAGATCATAATCCTCGGTAATGGAGGCAAAGGTCTTCGTTTGACTGCGGTGCTTTGGTGGCGAAAGGCTCTTAATACTAGCAAATTTATCTCATTACGACTAAACAGAAAATATCCACGATCATAACGGCTTCCAACAGAAAATCAAGGACTTTGTTTATCTTATTTTCTGGTGAGTCTACTCGTCTTTAGCTAACCATTTGGAAGTAATAGGTTCTTGTTAGGTAAAGTTGTTTTTGCTAATTTATATTTCACTGTTTAAATAGTGCTCAATACATCAATTGTAGAACGATATAGAATTATTAAAACAGAAATTTTAAAAAAATGTTGTTACTCAGAGTTTCACGCTATGTGGTCTTCAGACAACCATTATGGACCATTATCGTAGTTCAAGTTTGGAATTGGAAAGAAAAGGTTCAGTGTTCTTCAGTATGTGTACGTGAGATATCCTATTAAAGTATGGATAATCTTGGCAAAATTGTCCTTGTGACAGACAACAAAGTGTTCCCATCCCAAACATTTAAAATGAAATTTCGAAACCTCATATTAAATCTTTCCATCTGATCAGAATTTTGAAGTCATTTACTTAATGCTATCTTATTTCATTTACATTTAAAATCGAGGAAATATCGATCTTACCATATCAAATCTCTCTCAACGTTTAAATATCGACTGAGATCACAACTCTATTTTTAAAACAGATTATTCAAATTCCATCATCTCCTACAACGACTTTTCGAATGAACAGTAAATGATGTAATTAAATGTATTATTTCTAGTGTCAGAGTTCGTGGTTTATTATATGTAATATTGGAATCTGATTTTATGATATTATTCTTTGTCGACTGGTTTGACAGTTCATGTCATGTTATTGAATTACTGTGGTAGTATCAACATAAGTCTTGTCTATCGACACAGGAAGTTGGTCACAAGATTATCACTACCTCAGTTTCAGTGCTTAGAAACTACTTCGAGAAATTCTGCAAAGACAACAGATGGCTGGAAAGCGGAAACATTAACCTGACAGGTTACTTAATCTTAAAATGAATATGATAATCATTTTAATTTTGTCATTGCTTTATTTTGAGACTTGGTTAAATACCAGAAAATGACGAAGCTTGGCATGTTTCATTTGGTAACCTATATTGGTGGTAATATTCGTCTACACCTCTAGCGTTTGAAAATTATGATCTTGAAACCATATTAATTACCACTAAGAATTTATTATCAGAGTGAATACAGAAACGGAAAATTATATAAATAATTGATACTAAGACATTTGTCACCTTTTAATTCCCGGAAACAATCTGTCTGGGTACCGACTGAACAAGAACTGTACCACTTCTTAGAATTAAAATTAACTTTGTCTTAAACCGAACAATTTTTACAAGAAAACACAGTGAAAGCAGTGGCGGAGCCTTGCAGTCCCGAAGGCATGTTTTTCTGGCAAAAATCTAATAACTAAGTTAGAAATTTGGGAAACCTCAGATATTTCGCAATATCGCAACTGAGTGAAAGGCTTGCACTTGGACGACTTTCTTTTTTGAGAATCGATTCTCAATCCTCTATAAATTCTAAATACTATAAGATATTATTACAAAATAATATTTGTATATCAAGGTCTGACAGTGAAGCATAGTACAGTATCGTGTCAGTCACATGTTTTGTTTTATATAATTCAATGTTTGCATCATTTAAGAAAAATTTTATTTCCATGTTTGTCTTTGATCTCATATCACCAACAGCAAAAGAATGTTGTTTACAAACATTATGTCTGTGGTACGGAGAAGGGAGCACGTTAACAAAATCCGGCACTAGGCCTTCTCTTACCGATTTAGTCACAAAATTAAAAATAACTGCTTTGATTTCTTCATTATTTTCATCATTTAGGGTATCGTATGTTGAAACTCAAATACTAGATCATAAATTGTAACCAGCCTCAATCTCGATCGTAAAAATCCCTCACGATCAGACTTTATTGAAACTATAAACTGACTTCAACCAGACTAATATGACAGCATACAGAAGTCTATAGACGTGGTTTGATAGAAGTATCAATTTGAAGTCTTGGCGTTATGTAGAGTAAATCATACTTGGTTGGTTGATCATTTGGCAGGATCAATTTCTCTGTGATCAATATAATGAATTGTTAGTGGTATTATAAAAATAATATACAGGAGAGAGAGAGAAAGCTATGATTAAAGCTATATAGACAGTGAAAAGTGATGCTATATCATTAGGAAGCAATCAAACTTGATTCAGGACAGTATTTAATGTTGCTGTGGAAGAACTGGGTCAGAACTAAACCAATCGGGGCTTCATTAGTGATACAGAATTCTATCTTTAACTGAAATTTTACATTCGGTCTTAAGTAGCTCATAGAATTCCTTGTATCATGTAGCTCGTCTTCGTACGTTGATTGGTTTTGTATATACATTTATAATTGTCTGATACATACATGTATTGTGCATGAATATTTGATATATACTGTATAACAAGAAGTGACTGAAATATTATCGTTTTCTGATAAAGAATATCCCCATTAAGAATTTTGAGTTTAAAATAACCTAACTAACTATCCAGTATAGCGGTATTTGCGTATGAATGATAAAGAAAATCGGCTTAGAAATCTGAAAAAAAAGGAAACGTTATACATAACACAATTATATCTTGTCTCTAACACTAAATCAATTAAGTAGTATTTATAAAATTGTAGGAGTTAGTCGATATCATAATATATGATTATAAACCACCTTCAAAGCAGATATGATTGATAATATTGAATTATTTAATCAATTACTCAAGCAGTCAACGAGTCAGAGAAAGTAAAACATTGCAGCAACAGAATCGTTCATTTAAATATGACATTTTTTTATCAAATAAAAATATGATTGTTGGTTGACAAACAAAATATAAGAAGGTATAATTTTATGGCCACACCTTTCAATATGGATTCATTACATACATATCATTTCCTTACATCAAATTAATTTCAATCGGTCGGACATGTCGTGACTTACCAACACCCCTATTAGAAAGATTTTACTTCAATATTTTCCATACATCTTGGAATTTCTTTTAACATTATTGATTTTTCGTGGTCAAGTTTTAATTTTGTTAGCATGCAAAGAATTCGGTTCACATTCCTCATTCACTGATGCCAATGAAGAGATATTCAAGTTGGTGAATTTCTTAGATGAAAGTTCATGTAGATAATGCAACTCCTAGTTGCGAATGATAAAACCATTATTTTTCTGTAGAAATATGTGAATTCGACCATGTAATACGTGTGAAAAGTCCAATTGACAATATAAAAGGACTAATAATTTAAATTATCGAGATCTGTTTTCATGGTAAGCTAAAGGACAAAGCATTCTATTCAAACCAACTGTACCAAATGTAATACTTTAAAATCAAATAGAATTGTTTTCGAGTTGATTAGGTGTCAATGGTCTGTGAGAGCATTAAAGAACATAACAAGTATTATGGAAATCGATCAGGGCATACATATACATTATATATAACCACGTTTCAGCAAGAATTCGCTATATCGATTACAGGAGCTTTGTTTTGACTAATGAGGCTAGGATTTTTTTTTTAAATACTGATTATTACTTCATTATGGTTGTTACTGACTGTTAGTATTTTCAGCACATTAACAGAACAAGGTGACATTAGCAAAAACGATTTCACATGTTGGTAAGTGCAGCACCTAAACGAATATGGTGA
Source organism: Lottia gigantea (assembly GCF_000327385.1). Taxonomy (NCBI): domain Eukaryota; kingdom Metazoa; phylum Mollusca; class Gastropoda; family Lottiidae; genus Lottia; species Lottia gigantea. Next base: position 2,314,382 of record NW_008706746.1, read on the forward strand.
CCATTTAGGGAAGAAACTAACATAATTTGACTCTGGCATTCAAGATTTCCATGAGATAAATAACACTGACACTAGCATAAAAATCCAAATATCAAACTGGTGATATCAGTATACAATATTTCAATAGTTGTTGTTGGTTTAGCACATTAGCAAATAACGTGACAGCAAAAACCACAAACACAGTAACAGACGCTCTGATATTAACAAATAAGATGAGACGTATTTAACAATTAAAGCCAATGAAGAATCCTTGTAATATTCCAGAAAACCATATAAGGATAATAGGCAACCATTGACTGACTGTAGGCATCACGTTCAATACAAATCTATATAACACGATATATCAACCTTGTGTAAGAATGGTATATGGTTGCAAATGTGCTCCGTGAAAATGCTGTTGAATTTTTAATTTCTACAATTATGTACAAAATGTATACTGTTTATAATTCTGCAATCAGAAAGACAAGAGTTATGTTTCTGGTAGGCTGGATTTAACCATAAACTTTTGCCGAATACCTAGATTTGGTGGTAAGCCACATCACATCTACCATAAATCGAGAGTAGGAGATGGTCATAAAGTCCTTAATCTGGACACTAAAAATCAGCTGTTAGCGATAATGAGGGTAAAAAGGCGCGAATTGGTTAAGTATCTTGACCAGGACAAAGTTGTCAGCAATGCTTTTATCGACAATTCAAGCCGAATTTAAATAGCAGATAATAACCTTCTTATTTCTAGGATTATTCAAAATTTCAACCTCCAGACTTCAATGTACAGGTAGATGTTATTTCATTTAAAATGTTTATTCAGCTGGTAATTACCGTCCCATCCAGACATCTCTTAACCCTGTCTCCTTATTCTCCAATTGTATAAACTGTTAAATCATTTATAAACATACTTTTCTACTGACACCAACCAGTTAGAAACAGACTTTCTTTGGTAAAAAGTTGAAAGATATTTTAACTGAAGGCCTTGACTTAATCCAGATAACAGCTTGTGTTATAAAGTGCTCTCTATCATAAATAAATCTAAAACATTTCTATCCAGTCTAGTTTACTTATAATAATATAATACAATAGCATTATCATATAAGGGGTTTGAGTTCATAAACAACTTCGAGAGTAAGATGGAACTACCACATTGAATAAAAATCAGCATAACAAAACATGGAAATATTTAACTCGGGTTGTAGTTTGGGGAAGAGCTATATGGAATCTTTTCATTACTTAGTGTGATTCATTTCAATTACGTTCTTGATTCTGTTTAGTCTTTTATTACCGTACTGTATACTTGTAATTAGTCACATCTACGATTTACTTGCCATTTTACTATTTAATCTATTCCACCATTTTGTGATTGACACCTTGTATAGTAGCCTAATCTCTGGACCTGATTGGTATAAGGTCAAGACTCTCTAAGCAAACATAGAAATAGTAAGAGTGGTTGGTAAATATAGCCTGTGAATGGCAGAGATTGATGTATTTCTTACAACTGATTTCCATTACTTAACTTCTCCTTCAGTTCGCAGCTAGTTTTATTTCTTTCTTACGTTAACAAAACTATTCAAGACAGAACATTTAATCTGAAAAGATGAATTAAATCTATTAGTTACCACTTTTGTACAATTTCTTATTGTAGGAAAGTTATAGAAATTTAACTGATTGCCATACTAATGTCAATGCTGGCAGACAGTTTAACTGTGAGAGAACTTTTACGGGTAAAGCCTGTAGCACACAGGGTCTCCTTTTATTCTTCTATTCCAACAACAAGACGTTCTTTTGCATGTCCTGAACGGCCATGCGGAATTTAGACTATTGCTTTGCGAAGTGGATGCTCTACTCTGTTTGAACATTTTGCGGTTGATCCAGATTTGACCGATTCTTTTAAACGAATAGCAGGTCGATGGACTTCTGGAAGATTTCTATATAATTTTTAATAACGAGTTTGCTATCCAATTGATAATGCATGTAAATGGTGTCTTTCCTTTGAATTACTATCTGTCAGATCTTTGTTTTGTTGCAATTAATTTGAAATGTTACTCGACGTACTGCCTTTCTAAATAATAAGTAACAATGGAAGCTTCGAAGACTATAGCTTGTATCCACTAGTATGAGTTTTTAATCAGTCATTGATATTGGTTTTAAGAAATTCCTGGTTGATACAAATAAACAAAGACCTAAATAACCCTTAACATTGTGAAAGCTGTTTTCCTGAAATTTTTTTATATATGATCTTCCTTTGAATATTACTTCATATTACTTGAGTCTTAAATGTTTGTGCGATTGTCATATACATGTAGCTACAATTGTAACAGGAAGGCAACATGAACAACATAACACACTTCTGACAGCAGTTGATACTACGATCTTACTTTCTCGTTGCCAAAGAAAATCACAGCATGCCTGGAAGAACCAGAGGATATTAATACAACTTAGTGTTGTTGATGACAAGTTTTTACCATTAGCCAACATAAGTTGATATAAAAGCAAGCTACCTGGGTCGAGCTTTATAGTTTGATCAATAGTCCACCATTGATTAACAGATAAAACAATCGACATTTATGAAAGTTTGTCGGTTTTATATTCATACATAAGCTTAGGTGTATGTTTTAGGTCGATGGCAAAACAACAATTTGTAGCATACCAAATGTCTGTCTGTAAGGCCTCCAAATATCAAAAATAAAACCCTTACATGAAGTGTTTTTGCTTTTAGTTCTGGAAAAAAACACATTGATCCTTGACATCGGTTTTATCGAAAGGACTGTTTTTAATAGCTTTTGATGGCGATGTTTCAGTTTAGATACAATGCCTATTTTCATCTAGTGTCTTTCGAAAACTTGGAACAGACAGAACCGAGGACTAAAAACTCTCGTTTTCTCTTGCTCTGAGTAGATAATTCATAATTTTACAACAAAAGTGGTAGCTCTGCTTATAATAAGCTTCGATCTCAGCATAGATCAATATAATATCTTTGCATCCTTCAGTCAGAGTGTCTCTAGTCAAAGACACAGGGCGATAGATGATATAAACCAAACCTTAGCGCCTCTTTACAATCCTGTTGTGGATAAGGATGGTGGATTCTGCAATTCATTTTCTAAAACCAGGGCTCGAAAGCATCACTGGTAAGGTTTAATCTATAACAAAATGTGTAGGTCTTCATGTATGAAAGAAAAGTCCTTAATAAAACAGCAATAGAAATGACTAATATTGTAGAACTGTAAATTATATGACATAAAAAGAGTAATATTGGTCTTTATTGTTTCAGCTTGTCAATCATAAAGCATTTCTATTATAACAATATCCTGCTTGTCAATATTAGAAATGGTACATTTAAAACTCGTGACATTTCTAGATATTAGCAGAATGATATGTAAAAAAATGACATATCTGACAGGATTGAAATGTAATATTTGTTAAATACTTGTTCTAGAAAAATGCGAATTTCTATATAAACTGAAGTACTTGACGTCACTCTCTTAGCAAAAGAAACTAGAAATATTAAAACAAAACCTAAAAAAAATGCTGTTGTTTCGCATTATGCTGTCTTCAGACTTTTGACCTAGAGTAGGGACGCAGGCTGAAAATAAGTCAGTCGTCTGAAGATCGCATAGCGTGAAACTCTGAGTATCAACAAGATGGTTTTTAGGTTCTGTTTTAATATTTCTATATCGCTTTACAATTGATGTATTGAGCACTATTTATTGTTATTATTATTTATTTATTGTAATATAAGAATTATATTTTTATTCCACTTGGAATGATATTGTGTATTATGTCTTTTATATTCATTGATCTGAGCTTAATAATCGCTGTAATTTCAAAATGACAAATTGTTCCTGACAAACAGCTAGTCAGCCTGTCGCATACAACAACAAATATACATAGAAAGAATCATGGCAATTTTCAGATTTTACTTGAATATGGTTGTAACTTCTGAACTAGGCAAACGACATTCCAACTGAGCTATTTTACTCACAGTTTTCAAACCCACCTTTAGAGTGAAGTATTGACTTTTTACCCAGTTTGAAAAGTAAAGGAGATATTCATATAGCAAGGCACCGATGTTAGCACCCAAACCCTTCTGCATAATTACACCATGGTAATCTGTTTATTGGCCGAATTACATGCAAAAAAGTCATATAACTTTGTGTCTTCGTATGGATAGCATTTAAGTAAATGTTTCTCCCATTTCGCAACATAGTATTAAAGGGATTGTTCGACCAATCGTGCCTTAGCCTCAAAGACAGGATTTTTAAGCTACGCTTATCAACAATAGTGGTCACAGCTCAACGTCTAAATTAATTTGAGCATTTAAATCCACATGTGACAAGAATTATCTGCACGAAAGTTCAATTGACGACGCAATATGAGATTACACAATATAATATAAAATAGACATTTATTTAATAGATTCGATATCAGTGCAGTTCTATAGAACACATCACTTGTGTATTAACTTGTGTTGTTTCAACACAAGCTTTTTTTTCAGTGTATTAGTTCTGAAGACTATTTACATATAGTCAATCCGAATATGGCGAACCATGGCCTTTAAATGAATATGTCCTCGGTGCATGTAAAACGTAATAGAATAACAGATAATTAGCAAGTATTGAGTATATGTGAAATGACATGATACTAATGGGCCATGGGCGACTAATGTTTGATCTCAATTAGTCTACTGTAGACATTTGTGATCAATGTAATGACACACGATCTTGCTTTCTAAAATTAATGTAGTAGTTGCATGATGAAGAGTAGGAAATTAGCTTTGATGTCTCTTTCCAGTCAAATCAGACAAATGTAATGGTGTGTTCATACTGTACGCCCATTATTACCCTGAAATGAGCAACATAAGCAGTAACCTATGTAAGATGTTCTATAATTTGAGGGGGATCACATGTTAATATCTGTGTTTTGCAAAGTAATTCCCTTTTCAAACCATTAAAAATTTATCTGCAAGTAGAAGGTGGTCGCTCTAAATATTAAGGGATTTTTAGCAAATCTTATATCAAAAATTTCTTATCCGATTATTGCATAACTGTTGTCGATTATAAGTTTGCAGACCTGTTATTAATGAATAAGCGCTGATAATAAATTATTGCAAGTGTCAAATTTCTATCTTGGATAATCCCTATTAACCCTGCAGTCGGTAGTTCACATGCTGCTAACGATGCCAAATAATTTTCATGCTGTATTTTATTTAATTTAATGGTCGTACTTCACAGAAACACAGAACTATGGACGTCAAAATGTATAATGTCGATTTGCGGAGGTACATTTGTAGAATTGTAACTTGAAGAAAATACATTTGTCAAATTGTAAAAGTTCGAATGTATATTGGTAATTTTGAGATTGATTTGTAAATGTTCATTACAAGTTCAATTGTCAATTTGTCAACTTTAAAAATGTAGAATTGTATAAGCTCGATGATGAAATGACGATATGTGAAATGTAGATGTTACATTTGTCAGTTTGGATCGAGAGATTGGGCAAGTATGCAAATTAGTGGGTGGAACGGAAATTTACGACTATTAAATTGAAGAATGGCGAAATTCTCGAAAACAATACTAAAACGAGAACTGTGAACAGCTCCGAGTGTGGCAACGAAACCTAAATCAAGATCAGATAAAAACTGTAGCCTTTATCGTGCATACAAGCCAAATTTAATGCGTTTTTACTAAGTCGAGGGCAATAAATCTGAAACCGTTCATCCGATAATTACCAATTTCAAATTTGACGGAGATCTCATCAATATATACATGCATACTAAGTTTCATCAAGATCGGATAAAATTGCAGCATTTATCGTGCATACAAGCCAAATTTAACGCGTTTTTACTAAGTCAAGGGCAATAACTCTGAAACCGTTCATCCGATTATTACCAATTTCGAACTTGACCGAGATCTCATCAATATATACATGCATACCATCACGATCAGATAAAAACTGTAACCTCTATCGTGCATACAACAAATGTGGACGGGCGGACAGGGGCGACGGCAATATACGTCCACATTTCCATGTGGGGGTATAAAATTTGTCTTTAGGAATTGCCGCCAATTTCTCATTTAATAGTCGTAAATTTCCGTTAGAGGTCAGCTACATACACTTATTTGCAAACTTGCGGATCTCTCGATCCAAACTGACAACATCTACATTTGTACAATCTACATTTCACATATCGTCATTTCATCATCGAGCTCATACAATTCTACATTTTTAAAGTTGACAAATTGACAATTGAACTTGTAATGAACATTTACAAATCAATCTCAAAATTACCAATATACATTCGAACTTTTACAATTTGACAAATGTACTTGAATTATACATTATACATTTTGTCGTACAGAACGGCTGTTATCAAATATCTCTATCATGTTTATAAAATATTAGTTAATCCATATTTTTGACTTTATTAGCTGGTAAAGGAGATTAAAGATTAAGATTATCTCCTGGATTATGTAATAATGTTGAGATGAACTTATTTACTATTAACTTATCGCCCCTGGGGGTTTCTAATATCTTATTTGACCTTACAACCGAGACATCGTCCTCAAAGCGACATCGTTTTACAGCTTTGATGAGACTTTAATGGGTAATGAGAATTTAATTTCGAAGTAAAAACAATTATTTTGTAGGACCATCGATCACTTACAGCAGTTCAGTCAACTGATTACTTCTGTATAGTAACAAATATCTAGAACAGTAGTGATTTATTATTATGAACAGAAACAGAAATCTAGAAGAGCAGTAACTTATAAGTTCTGTAAAATAAGTGGTACTAGTGTTAAGAGTGAAGAAGTTCCTAAAACCTTCTATGTAAAGGTACTAGTGGTAGTTCCAATGTTGTAGAAAAGGTGCATTCCTTCGTATGCCAAATGGAACAGGATTTAAGTAAAAACTGGTAAGATATCCTTTTTTTTATCTTTTCTATAAAGCCGTCCAGAACCAACGAATTTAGAATACAACCAACAGATTATGTATAAATAAAAAAACACGGGGAAATAAAATGATTATGGTAAAACACATTTCTTTAAAAATAAAAAATACATAACGATTCAACACAATTTGCACGTGTTGTCATCAAATGAAATGAAGAAGGGTAAACATGAGAATATATAGCAAAATAAAAAATGTATAATTATGTATTTCTATGTATTTCGGTACGTTTACATTTTGTAGTTATGTACTTGATCACGTTAGCATAAACTTGTTCATCTCAAAGTCATGTATTTGTGTAAATGTATTTTTGTATATATACAGTGGTGTAACCTATTTTCGTGCATATACGGATTCAACACCGAATTTCGTCAAAGTTAAAAACGAATTTTTCTTCAGATATTCTACAAAATAATTAAAACTTCTCTTAGTATTTATCTTTAATATCAATTCATTGTAACTAGTGACAATTCCTTCAAAGAACCATAATTTAAAAAAAAATTAGTGACTGACAAAATAAGATACGTAGCATGATTTAGTGCTACTTTGTGTTCCATAGAAATGTTCTGTTCTCTAGTTGATAACGTGACTTCATTCGTTGGACTACATTCTAGCAGACGACACTTGGAATTCCGATTACATCTTGGGATTATAAGGAAATTCGGCCGATAAAAAATGGTGACGTTTGGTAATAACTGAAATCCACCATTTTGTATTTGTTAAAGTATACATTAATACATTTTACCTTGCTTGAAACTGAATTCATTCTACTAGCTGACATTGTAGAGATAACTCATGTTTATCAAAACGAGCAAATGCGGTCGCACATGTAAATTATTAATCCTTTCCAAAAATGCTCGAAAAATAGGTTAGCACGAAATTAGGTTACTTAACTTGTATATACATAATTTTGGTTAAATTGTGAGAGTTTGTACATCTTTTGCTTGTCCATCGAGGTATTGTATTTATTTTTTTATTCGTTCATTATAGTCCCCATGGGCTGAATTTTAGACAAGACCATGCCCTTGTGTATTAAGCCTAATTCTGACCCATGTAAAATAAAGAGTTTATTATTATTATTATTATTATTAAAAGGGTATGTCATGAGGCTGATAATTAACAGAGAAGAGGGCAGCGATGAAGATAAAAATTATCCCCATGAACAATATTTCAACATACAAGATAATCCATGCCTTAAAACACATATTGCACATGCCACTAAATTTAAACCTTTTGTGGTGTAAAAAAAGTTTTTGACAAAAGGTTTCTTTAAAATATTCTCAGCTAATATATTCAATATTTCAATTTATTAAAAGGTCGCGACAGCAAGTCACTTTATATCACAGCTTGAGAATAGATTTTACATTACGTTGCTATTTCATGTTGGCTATTTACTATTCCAACTAGCTCGTATTTCTTAACTATTCAATCTATATTTACTCAAGGATTCAGTTGAGAGTCTGCTACACATTGAGCAGATTAAAATCGCATTTAAGAAAGATCGTTTTAGAAGAATTTGTCCAATTAACTATGTAGCTTTCTGTTTAACCTCCATGAACTCAAGCCAACCCATAGAAACAGACCCAAAAGGTTTCCGCTATCATTACTCAAATCAAGACTATTTTAAAATAATGTCACTTCTATATAATAAACAAAGTTATTGTCATGACAAACCTCAATGCAGCATATAGAATAGTGTTAGTTAGCGATATCAGACGTTATATCACTTCTTAGTGAATTTAAAATCATATACCTAATATAAAGTTCCGACTTCCGGTCAAATTCCATTGGTTTGAGAGACATACAGCTTCCCATCTTCAAGCATTTTAACTGTTCTTCATATGGAGACAAATTATTTCGCAAAATAAAACTAATCCAACAACCCCAAGATTCCAAAAGCCTCTCTTATCCACTTCTGAGAAGAATTCGTGTGATAGGGAATTGGTCAGTTGATTCACTATTCATTGCTGTATTCAGAATTTGTCAGAATAGTTTAATGGTGTAAACATATCCCCAAAGAATGGATCACAAGATCACAATTCTCCATGTATCTAGTTGGTTGAGTTGATTCAAGACAGTGGGGTCTAAATCGATATTCCAGCTTTAATATTGATAAACTGCTGAGAGTCATCAATGACAGGCACAATGCGGTGACATGCCGTCGACATAGCACATTGTTATTTATTACCTTGTGACAATGGATTCTATAAACCATTATCTTCTGGCATGTATTATCAATTATTTACTCATATTCATTATTTTACTGTGAAAAACCTCGGGTCGTTTTACAAACAAAGAAAACCTTGCTGGCTTGTATCATATAGATCTGATGACAACAATATGTAATGACTATTACTAAAGGCAATTGCAAAGCTCATGGCATACGTCTATTTATCTCTCGAGGTATCAACAAATTTTTTCCAAAAGTAGTGAATTTTGTAGAAGTTGGAAATATCTGATTTTCTTCTTGATTTCGGTGAGATTAGAATTTTAGGTTGGCAACAAGACCTCTTGTAAATAATAAGCAGAACTCTCTCCTGCATGTGATGGAACAAGCTTGCTAAATCTTAATTTGCTTTATCCGCTACATTCTGCAAGCTTAAGTTTGGCATGGCTCTACCATTTGTATGCTCCAATATTGGAAACAGAAAAACTGTGGTACATGATAAAAATTCAGAAAAGAACCTTTAAATTTAAGTACTGAATTGATTCTGAAAGTGTTAACTATTTAATGATTTCTACTCGAATCCCAACTGAATCATTAATAAATTCTTTGTTCTTCCTGGATCAAAATGAGATTTTGTTTCATGAGATATTCATGTTTCATAATAGTAATAAAATCAATTCATATCAACTATATCTTTCCAATTCTTTTAAATATGGTGATGATGGTTTCTGTGTGGTAATATAATAAAAAGGTTTGAATATGATATAATTAGAGCATGTTTACTTTGTTCCATTGTTGCGATGTAATAAGAGTTATAAAGCTACATGAAATAGAGATGTATGGCTCTAACAAAAAGTTAATCTCTGCTCGACATCAAATCAGTTAGTTGGTACAAGTCATTAATTGGAAGAAAATATTGTCTATAATGCTAACCTCGAACAAAGTTATTCTAAAAATGATTTTTCTTGCAAGTTAATTAACATTATTTAACAACTATAAGGTAAAAACAAAAACTGTATCTGCTGAGCAGAATAATAATTATCCGTTCTTCCTGATTAAAGGGACAGATTGTTGCAATGTAATAAGAGTGATAAAGCTACATGAAATAGAGATCCAGTCTCTTTTATTCCTAAGTTAATCAGTAATAATCAGTAATGTTCACAGCTCATCGTCGAAATTTGAGCCTTCATATCCATCTATGTCCAGAATTATCTAAGTTTGAATGTTGACTCTATATATATATATATAGAAGAGACATACATAGAAATAGTAAGTGAAATTCCTAGTTTTTTAAAGGCATTTTGCTATTTTCAATACTTCGGAAGACTATATATATTCAAGACCCAAATGGCATCGAAATGGCAAAACTGTCCCTTAAAGGCTGCAAGTCCCGAGTTACCTGAAAGAAAGATGACATACATATAGCATATGATGCATCAACTGAAAATTATAGCGAAATGATTTTATAATTTTCATACAAGCAACAGATGTTTTGCTTTATCAAATCTTATTTTGAAAATTAATAATTACATTGACCTACTTTGATCAATATTGTTTCCTTCTTACATTTACGAAAGTTAGGAAATTTGTAAAGAAACATGATGTATCCCCTATTTTAGCGTATCACAAGAACGATGTTTTGTGAGCACATCGTTGAAAATAACGCGTCCTCTGGATGGTATCTCTTGTGATGGCATTAATAAGTATACTTATTTAATTTATAAACATTTTCAGATTTAATATAATAAGGCATCCATCTGATATAAATTGTGGGCACTAACAAACGGGTTATTCTAACTAACAGTGTACCTATCAGTTAGTTTGTAATTTTACTCAAAATAAAACCCAGTCACCAAGGGAATAATACCCATTGAACTATATGATTTCCGTAGTACTAATCGGAGGTGAATAGAAACACCATTGATTGTTGTAGTAATTCACAGTAAACTTGGGAAAAGCAATTACATGCTGAATGTTAGCGCAAAGTCAACCACTCGATATTCTGTACCTTGAGGTTTGTTTCCTTGTTTTGAAATTGATCGTATCATATCCGTCCTCAGATACCATTATGTAATATGACAAATGCGACGGCTTCCAGCAGCTACACACAACTTCAATAGAATATAGATTTGAAGAGTGACTGACCTTAAACAAGAACAGTAAAGTTGATTTGATAATCCTAACGTGTACTGTGTTATTCTTCGGAGCAAATCAAATATTGTTTTACATCCTATCTTCCTTCGCGACGAGGTACGGTGTCCGTTGCAGTCTACGGTGCGGAATAATCGATATAAACGAAAATAGAAGAAGTGAACACACGAGGCACAGGTCCGGACACAGTGCGGACGCAATTCGTTTTTTCTTTTTTCTACTGTATCGATAATCCCGCACAATACACCGAACCGTACATCATCTATTCGCACCACTATGCAGGCTGCGTTCTGGGTAAGAATGTCGCATATTTGTTATTCCTGAGATTAGAATTTATGCATATATATCATTATTTTCGACGCAATTGCAGTCTCAAGCAGATATTGATAATTTCTTTGTTAATTATTATAATGTAGTTTAGGTGCTTACTTTCTGCAATGAAGCACACGGTGTTCTAGGCACGAAAGTGATTTTAGCACATTTGTGGTCAATTGCCGGTTTCTATCAAAGATCTTAACATTATTCTGACGCGAATAGCTCGTGAACATCTGATATACCATAGTTCATACGTCTGTCTTCAGTCGCACGATATATAAAAGTATATGCATCAACATAAATCGTATCAACAGGGAATCTTTCCAAAATGATAAATAAATCGCTCAAGAGAATTATGATTCAATGAGTGATAATGAGATATAACAATTCATGTCTGTACGATTTCTGATTCGGCACATCAAGTAACATTTTAAAAGAAGTGTTCTTGAAACCTCTTTTCCTAAAGACATTCAAATTCCACACTAATATGAATATGATTATTCATGAACAAAAAATGAAATCATGGCATCATGGACAACCTGTTGTATGTTGCGTGCTATCATCAGTGCTTCACTTCATTGAAATTCGTTAAATTTGATGGAAGGAATTCGACCGTCGAGCGTGTGAGTACAATACCAGGAATTAGATCATGCAGGACAATAACTTGATTTAAAGTAGGCTTTGTCTTGCTGTCTCCTTCTAATACCATTCAAGAGCTTGACGTAGTATAGAAAAACCTGTTTGCATTCAAAAGATTAAATCGATAATAGTTTATGACAGCAATAGAAAGGTTTGTTACATTTTTTAGAGAAAAATTAATGTCGTCTCTCAAGATAAGTGTGATGTAAAGTAAGTAAAATCCTACGCTTATGTTTTATATTTTTATTACTTTTTAAAGATACCCATAGGCTTTAAATTCATAGTACACCTACGTTTTTTACCTATATAAAAGAACACATTTTCAGGGACACGACGGGCGTATTTCAGCAAATAACAAATAGACGTATAATCCTTCTCTCAAAATCAAACGAAATTGATTCACACTTTGTATTAGGAAGTAAAAACAAAAAAAATTGGAGAAAAATTTAATTATGGTGGAACGTCTATTGCTTCTTGACCCAGCTCCAATCCCTTAATACACGTGTCTTTACTTCAATGCTAATCTATATGTGATATATTTCTAAGTGTAATTATATTTTGCTTATAATAATCAGGGCATTTATGTTCACAATTAAAGTATATTAGAGGCCATAATAAGCTCTAAGCCTATAGCAAATGGGATTATCAAGATATAATTTAACAAAATCACATTACGCTAAGCATGATCCTATATCAAATTTAACCTTATTGTTAAAAAAATAATATAGTTCTATATAATGGTTTAGTTGATAGAGATCCTATTAATGTAGTATTTTTATTGTTAGATTTTATCAATAAAACTGACTACAAGTAAATTGAATTTCTTCAGTTATCTTAAGTATAAATTATTATGTACTACAATATGTTGACCTGTTTTGCTTGGCTGCTATTTGATAGTTTGGAAACTGTAATTTGAAAAGCCTCTGGATTTTTGTTTGTACGCTGTATAGTACCTAATCATCTTGGTAAAATAACGATAGTAGCCGTAGACTCCTAATTCACCATGATTGTATACATTCTGTATGCACCAATGCTAAATTAGTATATTGTCTGTTTACATTGTATTGTTTGTGTCGTTTCTTGGCTCTCATTATAAATTAGAAACACTCTCTATTTATCATATTATATCGCTCCTTTATAGAAGAAAATTTCTCAGTAAAGTGGTTATTGGAAAACATTGACCAAAATGTGAGGAATTGAACGTATCCACTATCTGTGTATATAAAGACTTATTCTTATACAACCATTTGACTTTTCTGTGGAATTTTAGAGTGTTCATGGTTTTATAAGTGTGTACTGTCTGTAAGTTCAATAAAAAAAATCGGTTAGATTATTTTAAATATTTGCGAGCTTAAGTTAATAATATCATGTCTGCAATATTCAAGATTTCAAGTGCCCTAATGATCCTAAAGTAGAAATTTATATATATATATATAACAGTACTTTAATGCTATGATGGCTGTACAAACTCGCCTAATCGTGCTCGGTGTTCTTCCTACTGTCCTTTAAGTTCACGACCCGTAGCAAAGGTGTTGTAAGAATGGCTTCTGGTGGTGTTTTGGAATGATACGAAGAGTAAGTCTTTGAAAGCAGTATAATACTATAAAACTATTAATTTTTCTTACTGTTTCCTTCTTTTCAAAAGCTCTCTGGTGTATTGACAGGTTTAATATCTAGTGTAATTCCTAGCCGTTCCTGACAAATCAAATTAGTCTTTTTGACCCTGAAGTTGTGAATCGTGATCAATACCCGGTTTAGCTTTAACTATTGGTTACCATTGATATTATAGTTTATCTATAGTAGTTATACCAATCAAGTCAGTGTAGCGTGCCGTATGTGATGAGAGGTGGCTGGTTTCTTTATAGTGTAACATAGTTCTTTTCATGTTTGAAGTGACATGATCAGTATTGTGTGTGTGCCAATGGATTAATTAGAGAAATTGCTTGCGTTGAAGGTATGTCTCTCTTGATACTTATGTCATGTCATAGTTGTGCATGTTGTTTCTTTGTGTAAGTTTTCGCAAACATAGGTGCAATACAATGTAAATTTGAATTATCATATTCACCTACTTGTAAATGTGATATGAATTTTCAAATTTCAAGCATAATTTACCAAGATTCCAGAATTCAAATAACTACATATCTTTGTAGAATAATCTTGTCTTTACATTTAAGCTAACTTGGCTAATGTAATCACTTTGTATCTGATATTTTAAATGATTTGAAAAGTTCTACTTTTCTGATACTGATTTGACAACTGAAGGCGGACGTCGCAATACGATAACAAAAAACCTTGCCAGTTTAGTTTGAGTTCCTTAGTTTACTAAAATTAAGCCGTCGAATGTTTTGTTAATGTAATTTAAGAAGAAAAGAAATCAGTCGCATTTGGATCTAAATCATGCTGGTTGATACAAGAAATCGTGATAATTTCAGGAAAGAATTATGTTAGATTTATATAAGGTTGAAATCTATCAGAGAGAGGTCGTAATGTTACTGAGGTAAAATCATCCCACTAGTCTGGTAGACATTATACTGTTAAATAAAAATCGTACCTTCTAGTCGGATAGACATCATACTGTTACATAGTAAACGTACTGGCTAGTCGGATAGAAAAATCATACTGTTACATAGAAATCATACCCCTAGTCAGATAGAAACCATACTGTTTGTCATATAGAAATCATACTGTTCGTCATATAGAAACCATACTGTTTGTCATATAAAAATCATACTGATAGTCAGTTAGAAACCATACTGTTAGTCAGATAGAAATCATACTGTTAGTGAGATAGAAACAATACTGTTAGTGAGATAGAAATCATACCGTTAGTGAGATAGAAACAATACTGTTAGTCAGATAGAAATCATACTGTTAGTGAGATAGAAACCATACTGTTAGATAGAAATCATACTGTTAGTGAGATAGAAACAATACTGTTAGTGAGATAGAAATCATACCGTTAGTGAGATAGAAACAATACTGTTAGTCAGATAGAAATCATACTGTTAGTGAGATAGAAACCATACTGTTAGTGAGATAGAAACCATACTGTTAGTGAGATAGAAACCATACTGTTAGTGAGATAGAAACCATACTGTTAGTGAGATAGAAACCATACTGTTAGTGAGATAGAAATCATACTGTTAGTCAGATAGAAATCATACTGTTAGTGAGATAGAAACCATACTGTTAGTGAGATAGAAATCATACTGTTAGTCAGATAGAAATCATACTGTTAGTGAGATAGAAATCATACTGTTAGTCAGATAGAAATCATACTGTTAGTGAGATAGAAATCATACTGTTAGTGAGATAGAAACCATACTGATAGTCAGATAGAAACCATACTGATAGTCAGATAGAAATCATACTGTTAGTGAGATAGAAACCATACTGTTAGTCAGATAGAAATCATACTGTTAGTGAGATAGAAATCATACTGTTAGTGAGATAGAAACCATACTGATAGTCAGATAGAAATCATACTGTTAGTCAGATAGAAATCATACTGTTAGTGAGATAGAAACCATACTGTTAGTGAGATAGAAATCATACTGTTAGTGAGATAGAAACCATACTGTTAGCCAGATAGAAATCATACTGTTAGCCAGATAGAAATCATACTGTTAGTGAGATAGAAATCATACTGTTAGTGAGATAGAAATCATACTGTTAGTGAGATAGAAATCATACTGTTAGTGAGATAGAAACAATACTGTTAGTGAGATAGAAATCATACCGTTAGTGAGATAGAAACAATACTGTTAGTCAGATAGAAATCATACTGTTAGTGAGATAGAAACCATACTGTTAGATAGAAATCATACTGTTAGTGAGATAGAAACAATACTGTTAGTGAGATAGAAATCATACCGTCAGTGAGATAGAAACAATACTGTTAGTCAGATAGAAATCATACTGTTAGTGAGATAGAAACCATACTGTTAGTGAGATAGAAACCATACTGTTAGTGAGATAGAAACCATACTGTTAGTGAGATAGAAACCATACTGTCAGTGAGATAGAAACCATACTGTTAGTGAGATAGAAACCATACTGTTAGTCAGATAGAAATCATACTGTTAGTGAGATAGAAACCATACTGTTAGTGAGATAGAAATCATACTGATAGTCAGATAGAAATCATACTGTTAGTGAGATAGAAACCATACTGTTAGTCAGATAGAAATCATACTGTTAGTCAGATAGAAATCATACTGTTAGTGAGATAGAAACCATACTGATAGTCAGATAGAAATCATACTGTTAGTGAGATAGAAACCATACTGTTAGTGAGATAGAAACCATACTGTTAGTGAGATAGAAATCATTTTACTAATCTATTTAGCAAAGGTTAACCTCTCTTATTCTTCTGAACCATTCTTTATATGAAATATTACCCCCTTTCAACCAAATCATATTTGGCTTTTTAGCATTATTTAATGAACACCATTCTCTTGACATTGATGTTAATAGTTAGTATTTTATATGGCTCCAATAAAATCAAAAGACTATTACCAGTTACTTCAAGGAATTCATTATTGTATAAAATCGTTGTAACTGTTAAAGAGAAACCTTCAGATTATTGAAAATGAATCATAACATAATTCTTCAATAACAATATATAAAATATATCGACTTGCCTGTTCCACTCAATAAAATATGGGCATAAATATTTCTCATAAAACGATTATAGGAAATCAATGTATTTTATACAAAGATTGACTTTTGACATTCAGTTTTACATCTTAATCGACTTGAATCACCAAAATGGCCTTTGTAATTACACTTGTTGATAGAATGTCTGTCCAAGTATTTTGCTGCATTATGCCCTTTGGTAGAATGTAGAACCCCATATTTAAGGTGTATACAGAAAAAAAACGGCATTGCAATAAGGAAGTTTTAAAATGCTGTCATTTCAAAGTGTTTCTTATGGGGCTAATATTTTGTGAAAAGATGACTAATAGGTAAAGAAAATGTTTTCAGCTCTGATACAAGGAATAAAAATATTTATCTTTAACACATGATTGAATAACTACATTGTCACATGCTGGAGTCCGCAGGTCAACAGGTAGTTAAAGACACCCGTCGTCAACATATCTTACATAATTTACGTCGATGAGTCAAAAATAGATCCTTGATCCGATATAGTTTGTAAAAAGTAAATGTCTAGCAGCTGAAAACCGATTGGGTAATCAGATGTTTTCAGTTTTATACTAGCTGCATTGGCTAGCACAAAAAAAAAACAGATGAATAAAGGGGTTTTGGTAGATTTCCTTAATTAAATATATTAAGGCCTCATATAGAAGTGGCTTTGGTTATTAATTTACTTATTCCAAAATAATCAATTCACAATTTAAATATATAATCGCCTTGAATTCAAGACAAGGTCTATGCTAGAAAATCTGCTCTCTACTGCTACACTGCTTGCAGGTATTCCCAGCAACTTCAGCAAGATACGAAGTTCCATGTCTTTTCCAGAAAACTAAAAGGTTTTCCCTTTTCATCATATCAGTGCATATATGTGTTTCTTCTGTAGAAAACAAAGTATGCATTACTCTTGGATCTAACTGGCACGCAAATGTTGCTAATGCAGAAATAGCTAATCTTTTATGTATTTTTGAAAAACAGTGGGTTAAATTATCAGGGGTTTGTGTTGATTACAAAGTGGTAAATATCGTCTGACTTAAATGGGCTTTCCTTTCACAACTGGCAGTTTCTGGCTGATGTCCGCAGCTCAAGGACCTTTTCGGAAGCATGTTTTGTGTACTTAATACCCTAAGACCTTAATACTGTTCTAAAATTTCCCTGGTTTTGTGCGAAACAACCAGCTTTTCATAGGAGAATCTATTAAGACAAAAAGGTGACTAGGAAGATCTACATTAGCTGTATTGGATAATCTAACTTTAAATGAAACCCAATTGCCACAAAGGTTCGAATAACAAGTTGGAAATCCCTAGACAGTTCATTAGTCTGAGATTTAATTAAACTTTGATTACTATGTTATTTCTATGGAAATGAACTGAAAAGTAAGCTATACAGACGAAATTCTAGATAGTTATCCAGTTCAAATCAACCTTAATTAATTAGGAACGGTAACTTTGATCTTGTTTTCATGCATTGTACCAATGATAATTTGATACACACTTTTATTACATTTTGTATTCCTAGGTAGATAGTTACCAATATATTCCCTATAGCAATAATTTGATTATATTTATATTTTATATAATAAAATTATTATAGTTACCCGAAGTGTGTTAAATGATATAAATTCAATGTATCTGCTTCAAATTGCGAATAGATACAATTCAATGAAGTGACAACTGTTTCATTCAGTATAGATTTTTCAGATCTTTTTTTTTTTACTGGAAATGTATAGCATGATATCAGAGCAAAGTATAATTGCCTCCAGCTCAGTTGCCTTTTCGGATTTTTTTTATAGACACTAGGTAATACTTTCAGCTTGAATGTGGTAATGTTACAAAATTTGGTCTGTAAGATAAGAGGCATAAGATATATTGATCTTGTAACACATCATTCTCTCAGAAAGTATATAAAGGAGCTAAGGTAATACTATCGATAAACCTGATTAGCTTACTTTTACTAATGTAAGTCTAAAACTGTAATCCATACCACTAAAACCATTAAATAACACTGTCTAGCTGACTATTTACTTATTATTATTCAGGTTCCTTTGATCGACTTGCAATGTTATTGATTTGGTCAACTTGGTTCTATTCAAATTACTTAATTGATAAACATGTTTCGTCAAGTGACAGTTCCATTTATTGACATGTTGCCCCTGGAGCTAACACAACTGAATCAACTTACTACCTTTATCAACACTTACCAGCCAGGCGTTAATCGTATTACTTTATACAAGTTAATGAAAGAGTCAGGTGTAGCTTGAAATGGGGATACATTTTGTAGTTAATAACTCACGAAAGAATTTTAAACCAACTGCTCTCAAGATTCGAAACATAGATCGACATTAACAACTTAATTTTTTCGTCAAAAGCTTGGATATCGGCGTGAAACTGCTCTCAGTGATTTCACAATCATATTCTGTATGTATAGACATTTTGGTCACAGAGGTTTTCAGTTCGATTAATTATCAGAGCTGTCTGAAATACATACTTTTAGCATTTTAGACTACATAATTAATGACTAGGAACCATACAAACAGTTTACTCGGATAAATATGTTCATTTAAACCTGTCACATTAGCCAGTTTAAAATAACTATCGTTATATAAAGCAGTAATAAAAATAAACAACCTGGATTGAGTTGAAAGAAAACACAGAATTAGTTTTTGTCTTACTTTAATTCTGGAATTCTTTGCAATGTAAAAAAGTGATACCATCTTGAATACTTCATTGAGAAACTCATTCACGTTATCTTATCAGTGTAATCTTGATAAGGGTGTTGAATAATTCATCAGTTGGCTACAGTACAATTTCCTAATGTGGTATTTGATTAAGTGAGCCGGTTTACTTCAATTTAATCAGAAAAAATATTAAAACCTTACATTAAGGATATTAAAGTAACCTTTATTTTACCTTTAGAAACCAAACAGAGAAGCTTGTTATCGTTATTGCTTCCAGAAGTCTTGTGGTAGGTAATTCCTGGTTGGCTATCACCAATCATGTCGTTATAAGCTAGGATTCTAGTCAAGTCAAGGTGACTGTAGTAATTGGGTCATTTTACTAGGTTTTTATCGAGTGTATTATTACTGTTAAGGGTAAGCAGAGTCTAACACACGAACCTTAATGTTGTATTCGGTTGTAGGAAACTTACAAAATGATATTAGGCTTTTATGCCATTATTTTGAATAAGAGTGGTAAATACTTTTCTTAAGACTGAAATTGATTCAAGCGCTTTCTAATCGAGAACTACATGACCTAGTAAATATTGTTCGACTAACTTGTACAGTAGCATCTCGTATGAGGCAGGATCCACACTACGACTAAATCCGTGGATCGGTCTAAGAGAGAGTTCGTGTACCATTGCATGCCAACAGACCTTTGAATCGTCGGATTATTATAACGCCTTTATGAGGTTTTCATCACAATAGGAAAACGTTAACAATTTCTATTTTCTCGAGCGACATCTGTTAAATGAAATTTTTTCATGAACTGACACCTCCGAAAGTTTAGAGTGACTTATCTTAAAATGAAAGGTTAAAATAAAATCGATTACACTGCAAACTGGATGCATGCATGGGAATAAATAAGAAATTCCAGAATCCTTATCAAAAACTCAATTTAAATTCAAGAACTCTAATATCCTTTTTTCTTCTTTAACTTTAGAAATTAGGTAAATGTCCAATTAACGGTCATTGCTTTCAGGGGACAATATTTGGAATTTTAGCTCTTATCACAAATATTATCTTAACTCTCATAAATTTAAGGAGAAAGCTATTGATTTCTAGAGATACGGGATGATACGATCAGTTGATAATCATATCTTATATAGTATTATCACCGGATCATGTCCATCAAATACTTCCTCATTTATACTGATAAACTGTTTAGGATTGTTGAGTCATTAGAGCTGAAAGGAAATAACTGCCTTGAAATTCCCGGTGATTATTCAGTCAAGTAAATATAAATGTAATTTATCAATATCAGGGATGTGGACAATTTAAAATGGTTGTAGTCAGTTAGATAATATGCGTTTCAAGGGATGAATTCAAATATCCTGATCACTTTTAAGAGTGATAATCCAACGTCTTGTTTTCTTCCTACACTGCATCTCTACGAATGTATGTTGATTGTTAAGTTGAAACATTCATGGTCCTTATTATGGTAAGCACAGGCTGTTTGTATTGCTACATAAATTTGAATCTGTGTGCTCACTAAGTTGAAGATAACAACCCATTTTTTAAAGTTTAATTAGTTCTAATAAATCAAAATCCCACCAAATAAAGAGACTGCTGATAAAATGTCGATCCTTATGAAATATCTGCAGGATGACCCAGGTTTATCTGGAACTAATTTTCCAGTTCAGTAAACGTTTCATCAGTGATCAGATGATTTATGGAACGATTGAAGCGTATTGGAATTTGTTGCATGTTTCTTAAATAATTGATAGCGTAAAGATGTCAGGATGTATTTCCCGACCCGTGCATGCATAATGTAAATTTTGTACCTTTTAACCTTGATGTATATTTTATATTCAATGTATAAGTGAATCACAACAACTGTGCTGTTGCGTTGAAGTTTAATCTAATGAAACGAGGTAACTTACTTTTTTATGGATACAAAAAGTGGTCATATCAATTTCGGAGCCTTCAATTGCTGTAGCCTATTTAGTTTGAGTATGACCAATTTTTGCATCCACTTGAATCGAACTTAATCTTAAAAGGAAAATCTTCATTTGAAATTTTGCAGGAAGCCCATTCGCCATCCACAATCTAATGAAATTCTTCTTTAAATCGTGTTCAGTCGAATTTTTTCCCTATTATGAGGGTTAAACAGATGTAATAATTTATGATAGCCAATCAAAACCATTTTTTAAAAATGTCTGGCAATATAAATATTAAAATGATTGATATACCAGAATCACAAATAGCGGGTGGATCTATTGGTGAACTGACCATTGATTGGCCGGATATTTAAAGGAACAATTCGATTTTTGTAGGTCGAATTTTATTTTTTTTCAAATTTGTGAAAAAAAAACCGGAATACCCCTTTAAATGATCTAGAACAAGTGTCACATGTAAATTTTCTCCGATCATGTATGGCAAGTGTGTTAAAGTCTATTATTGTAAAGCACAGCAACTGTTTGTTTTATTGTATTTTCTCATCTTGGTGCACTGCAACTAAATTTTTAATGCTTGGAAATTGATTGTGCTTGAAATAATCATATAACAAAAGAGCAAGTCATGCAGTGAACTCGACTGCTTGATTTCCTGGTTATATAAATTTCAAGTATGGTACGAATTCTAAAGTATTGATGCAGAAAAATATAATTTTTATTCAGGTCAATGATTTACTTTTATGTGGTTGAAAATCATAAAAAAAGACCTTTTTGAACTCACGATTAGCCGACGACGTACGTAAAACAAACTGATTGACCTTGGTCAGGAAATGAAATTGTTTCAACTCTTGTCTATTTTATTTTAAATAATTTAACTTATTGGTAATTCAATTTATGCCTTGTATAGTGTTGAGGACGCTAACGACTAGCTGGTGGATCCTTTATTTGTTTTCATTGTATTAATTCTTAGAAAATTTTGTGTTAGACGATAAGTATGTGTTATTGATAGTCTTTTGTTCTGTGATGAATGTGTGTTTTTATAAACGACTTCGTTAGATTGTGTTGTCATTTGGTCCTCCTGCACATGTTGTTGAACACTTTACCAGAAACAAGTATACCAATGGAAATGAAGATGTTCTTGAAAATAATCAAAATAGAGAACGTCATTTTTTACATCGAATACACTGCATGGCTGCATTTTGTGTGCTGAACGAGAATTATCTTATTACACGTTATACTTCACATTGGCTACAAAAACCTTTTCTGTACAATGTCATCACTGATAAAAATTGATTGGCAGCTCTCAATATTATCGAGAACAAGCTGTTGTTGATCTTTGTATATATGACTGGTAGAAATGATAAACATATTGAAATTTATGATTAATATATCTTTAATGATAATATTTCTACATTCTAATCTGTAGGGTAAGGAATTAAGTGAATTTAATCATTTTCAAATTGAACCGAATTTGACTAAATATTTACACTGATCTTTTGATTTGCTGGATAGTTCCCCGTAAATGTCTATTTGATAGTGAAAGTGCTGTATTTAACAGATAACATTTCCGGATATTTACTGAGTGAATCCAACGTGCTGTTTATCTTTTAACGAAAGCTTTCATTTGTTGATCATGTAACGAAGATATACAGTAAATAAAAAGCATTATGTAAAATATTGATCCATAGTTTAGTTTAATTAAGGATGATACAAGTATCAATATTTTTAGCATAAAAATCACACATAATTATTCCCAATACAATATGGCGTCTGTTTAGTCTACCTTGTTGTCGTTCACTTGTACACTCTAGAACTTTCTACGGGCCCACTGCTTATTTGTGTTTCACGTTCTTGTAGTGTTTACATTATCTTGGTCACTGTAAGATAATCTAAAAGTTTGAATCCAAAAAAAGGGGGGTTATAAATCGTATCCTGTCGAAAAAGCAATTAAAAAAGCAAAATATGTCTAATTTGATTATTTATTCAACAAAACGATGCTTATTTTTTTTTTCACCCATTGCATGTTTTCTGGACATTTTTTTCCAAATTTAAAAACTATAAATTTCCTTCAGTATTTGAACGATTTCAAAACCTTTTCTGGTCATATTTCTTAACAAAATTTAATTGCTCAGAAGCCTAACCTGTCCTGAAGGCCTACTTAATAAATATTTATTGGCTTCGCTTTATCAGTGAATAGCAGCTCATCGCCATACCACAGCTGATATATGTATGTTGCAACCTAAAAAATCAGAATTGTGTCTGATGATTAAAAGCACCTTTATGAACTTATCGGTGAGATACAGTGTATTAATGAGGTAGACCAATTATGTTTTAAATTGCTTTAATTAATTTTAATTACTTATCATTTCAGGTTGACGTAATCACCTTTTCATAACCCTAGACACAGGAAGAGTGTTCACAATCTAGGACGTCATCAAAAACTAATTAATTTGATTGGTCACACCTGGTTTCCTTACCCTCTAACCCGATCTGCTGTTATATTACTCTCTAACTGAGGAATACACTATTGTGATATTCCAATATGGTGGAATAGAATATAAAATATTTATTCTCCCAAGTCTAGCCTTCACTACAGGATTAATTTAATTGATTATCGAAGGGAGAACTACTAAGGCAAACAGTGCTTCATGTGAACTTATATGGAATTCTCGTGGGTCGTTATACAAGCTATTATTTTCTATTCATGATCATCCGTACCACCCTGTCTGCTTCCATTTAAACCATCATGAATCTGGAGATCCCAGACGGCCTCGGTGATCTACTGAGAGACTTCACCGTATCAGTTTTACGTGAAAAACCGAACGATTTGTATGATTATGCAGTAGAATATTTCACTACAGCTAGAGATACCAGGCGCCCTAAAGAAGTGCCTATGTACATTATTGTGGACAGTGATGAGGAAGCTGGTGAACCAGATCCTAAAATGTTTCAACCTAAAAATACACGCAACCGTTATGCAAGGCGCCAAAGTGTCTCTGCTGAACGTTACGATCCCGAGGAGGACGACGATGATGATGACAGAGTAGTTCATCCTAAAACTGATGCTCAAAGAGAGAGACTTACAGAAGCGGTCAGTGGAATTCTGTTATTCCGTTCTCTAGATTCGGACCAAATGCAAGAAGTGATCGATGCTATGTTTGAAATGAAAGTTAAACCTGGTGAAACTGTTATTCAACAAGGAGATGACGGAGATAATTTTTATGTCATAGACGACGGAATATACGAGGTTTCTGTGAATGTGAAAGGAGCTGATAAATCGGTGCATACTTTCGATAATCGCGGTAGTTTTGGTGAGCTAGCATTAATGTATAATATGCCACGTTCAGCTACCGTTACTGCCAAAACATCAGGAACATTGTGGGCAATGGACAGGAACTCTTTTAGACGAATAGTGCTTAAAAGTGCCTTCAAAAAGCGAAAGAAATATGAACATCTTTTAGAAAATGTAACAATTCTACAATCGTTAGATCATTATGAAAGAATGACCCTCGCTGACGCACTTCACCCAAAAATTTATCAAGAAGGGGAGGCAATCATAAAACAAGGGGACGATGCTGATGGAATCTATTTTGTTGAGGATGGACATATAAGAATCACTATAGACAATCCTGAGGGTAGTGAACAAGAAATTGCCACTCGATCTACAGGGACCTATTTCGGGGAATTAGCCCTTATTGAAAATAAACCTAGAACTGCAAACGTCTACGCCGTCGGCAAAGTCAAAGTAGCATTTTTAGAACGCGAATGTTTTGAACGTCTTTTAGGCCCATGTGTGGATATTATGAAACGTAATAGTCAATTATACACGATGTACGTTGGTAAATAATATTAACTGTTGATGATTAGTTATTTTTGTAAAAAAAAAAATGTACACGAAAAATCATGGTGTGTGATGAATTGAATGTATATCGTTCATATCGTGTGGCGAGAATGAGGAAAATCTCACTTGGTAAAAAACCTTTTAATTCATATCAAGGTGATTCACCGAGGACAAAAAAAAAAGAAATCGTTTGTGGTTATAGATTACGTCTACGACTTTGGGGTTATTGATGACTTTTTCATTGGGATACATGAGTACTACAAAATCATTGTTATATCGTGGAAATTTCCTGTGTTTTTTAAGACCGTTCTAAATCTAAATTATAAACTGAATCTGTGGATCACCGTACAGTAGCATAAACTTGGCTGCATATAGGATTTTTTGCAACTGATTTTACTTTGTTGTATTTCTGCTTAAATTTGTGAGTGGTCTGATTGTGGCAATGTAGTAACTCATGACCTGAAAGTAGTCTATATTCTTCATGTGTCGTGTTGTGGACTTAAAACTGTTCCTTTTTCGTTAGGATTACACTTACTATGTGGTTTGGACTTACTCTTTGGTGGTGAACTTATTACATGGTGGTAGACTTACAACATCATTGTCCACTTACTGACTGAAATAGACTAACTGCGTGGTTATTCGAGTACTAACTTGCGTAAGTGGTAAACGTATATTGTCTACTAACAACCCTGGGATTATACTTATTTCGCTGATGTAAATGTCGACCGAATACAAGGGGGTAAGGTAAGGCTGGGATTTGACTAACTACGTTGCTGTAGTAGAGGTAGTACATAACCTTCTTTATGGATTTGGATGGACCACTGTAGTTTGTTCAATGTGATGTTAAGGCTTGGAAAGCTAAATTTTTCATGCGAAATCAAAATGAAAGACGTCAAATGTAGTCTTCGATCGAATACAAAAAATGTTCAAATTATCCATTCTTTAGCCATGTTAATTGTTATTGATGATACCAGCCCAATGTGTAAAAACACATTACCTTTGATTTAAAGAAAAATGATACATCGAGTGTTTTTTCATGTGATTGACGTCAGAGTATATTGTTCTTTGATATCATCTGATAGCATATTGTGTTCTTCTATCTACCTATTTAATAGAATTATGCAGTTGATCTAACATGATAAACTTTATTCATTACGATGCTCGAAGTGTAATTGATCATGCTATTAGCTTTGTTGTGAAGTGAAAACATTATTGTCAGGTGACATTGCACTTCAATTGTGACATGTAAATGAAGTGTAATTTTCAAAAGTTTTTGTACTTTTGAGTAAGCCATTATCTCTCAGAATGTTCAATAATTGTAAGTAATTGTGCATAAAAAGGTGACATTAAAAGTCTTTGTGAAATTCAAGCGCATACTTCTGTGAGCATCATTCGTGATAATGAAATCTATCCCAACATTTTTAGCTGCCGGCATCATTATCGTTGTGTTCCAAGAGAAATCTGCTTTTTAATGAGACATTTCACAGTTCTTGTAAATTTAGTGTTAACTGGGATTGTGCTCTGTTTTCTCTGTTTGTATGGTTGCCAAGACCAACATGCCACCCTAAGACCATTTCAAATATTATTCAGTAGTCGATTGTCTAAAATGTGAGAATAGTAGGACCAAATTAGCTCCATTTAACCAGTTTGAACATGAGACAATATCTCCGTGCAAATCTACTTCGTAAAAAAAAATTCTACATTGTCCTGTCTTTGCAAAACGTACCATATTTACGATGTATTTTTGTAAATGTTATAAATATAAGCCCACGTTATTTATCAAAAACAAAATAATAGACTAAACTAAAATATTATGATACTGACATTGATAAGGAACCCATTAGATTAAATTACTCTTTATCACGAACGATGTTATAGGTTCTATTTAGAAGAAGGGTTAATTAACTTGAACAGAATAGCTATAAAGCGAACAATTAATTTTCGATATTCTCTGCTTTTTTCTTGAAATTACCTACACTAACGTCATCACGAAGATTATTGTTTTAATAATATGTGTCTGGTAAAAGAAATTTATGTAGAAAAAATCTAATTATTTCATTATCCTTTGTCATATTTTAAAGCTATATACATTTCACAACTAAACGCTTCACTAACTACATCGCTTTAGCAGGATTATCTTGCCACTTTTGCTGCCTTCGACGTTATTCAGATTTGGAAGGGTAAAATATTCACTGCCTGTTTATGGCTTTTCTCTGGCAAATTGACTATCAAATTGGACAATTACAGAGAAAAGAGAAAATTACAAACGAAGATGAAATAAGAATATTGAAAATAAATACAAGCTGTCATCATTGTAAATGGTATCTTTCATGATTATAGCAATTTTCTGCAGTTATGTCAAAATAATTTGTTGTTCTGGTATAATTTGTGTTCGAGGCTATACTTTCATTACTTTGTCGATTGGGTAACTTGTAATAGTAATTGAAACAATGATTTCAAGTTAAATTGTATATGGTTCTTTGGTGTTCATTTCGTTGCACAGATTAGTCTCTCGGCGTTTTGTTCAGCTATTTTCATGACCTTTTTGTGAGTTAGTTCACATTACTAACCACTGTGGTTTCCAATCATTTTGATATTCATTGCAATGTCAACTTTACAAAAAATGACGGTCTTTGTGTTTAGGCATTTAATTTCCACCCAAGAAAAAATATGTTGGTGGAAATTAAGATTTGACACTTTTAAGTCGAAAATGCAAGTTACTGAGAGACTGGCTGTAGCACAGAGAGATTGTTTCCCTGATTTATAAATAATAAAGGCAAAATTCTTAATTCCTGTGGGTCTCTTTATGGAAATAAATGTGTTAAAATAGCCATAATATACATCAGTGTGACAAGTCTATTATAAACACAATTGTCCCTTCCAATTTATTTCCACATATTTAATAGTTTATTGTGATCCATTATATTTCACTGTTTTGGATTGTCATCCTACATACATATATTTGACTACTTTTGGATTATAATATTTGTCTGATTTTGGATTGCGATACTATATATTTGACTATTTTCGTATTAAAATCCTAAAATACTAATTATAATATTTGACTGATTTTGGATAGCAATGCTATATATTTGACTGATTTGGAATGTAATCCTATATATTTGACTGATTTGTAATGTGATTCTAAAATTTAGACTGATTTTGAATTGTGATCCTATATATTTAACTGATTATGGAATGTGATCCTATATATTTGACTGATTATCGAATGTGATCCTATATATTTGACTGATTTTATATGTGATCTCATACAGATTTATGAATGTAAATTGTTATAGTTGTTATATTTGTTGGTGTAATGATTTTATGATTTAAATATTAATTATAATGAGACAATATGGTGTGATATATTATGTGAATATTGCTCATAATAATATTGATTTTGTAATCGTGTTTTTATTATTATACCACTCAGTATCTGAATGGTCTTATTTTCTTCTTAAAGTTGACGTTAAGTATTCCATTCAGAGAATGACATTCACCTGGGGCATACTTCGTAAGAATTAACTGCTGGGTCAAACCCCTAAGGCGCTCTTTAAAACTGTGTACGTTAAAGATGGATGCAAGCCAAAACAGCAGAACGACATGTCCCGCATGTCATAGAAAAAATAGTCCCAATGAAAAATTGTCCGCCCTAGTCGTTCTCTATATAACTAATACATGGTAAATGTAGAATCTTTTTTGAACATTCACTGATCCATGGTGTCATCTGTTGTATTGAACGGCAGATGGCAGGTCGATAAGATTCACAATTTAGTTTTGTGTTTCCATGTAGAACTTCAGGTAATTTAGAACAGACGGTTAGTAAATCTTCCATTGACAAAACAACAATCACGTTGAAAGGCTTTTCAGAACTACTGCGAGAATTGATTGAATTGACTGGAAATCTTTCAATGGATTTCATTGTTGAAGACCAGGACTCAATCCGGACAAATAGAGTTCACTTCTTAAACAAATCATTATAGATTGTACCATCCAATCTCGAAATTATTCTGGCGTTGTGTGATGTCGATTACGTACTGTAAATCAGAACTTCACGATTTAGTCAAAAAAACTGTTGTTTGCTTATAAAAAAAAACCGTGATTTGTTCGGTATTTTGGTATAATGTAGGACTTTGTTTATGTGTTAATATCAGGTTTATGTCTTAAAAGCTAATAAGAGAGTCTTTAAACATTTAAATATATATGTTTTCATGTGTGACCAAATTGTGTTCTGTACGAATAGTCTCAATATGCCAACTGAACCAGATCGAATATTTGCTTCAAAGTCAACGCTAGCAGACACTATTCCTAATAATTTAGTTCAATGTGATTGTGATTGGGTCTAGACCAGTCATTCTCAACCTTTAAGATCCGATTCACTTTTCGTCATTCACCCTGAGCACTTAAACATCAAATAACTAAAAGATAGCTTGCCAGGCAAGAAAACATGCGCCCACTACTAGCTGTCAAAACCCAGAAACCGTTCATTTGATTGTTACCAATTTCAAACTTAACTAATCAATATATACATGCATACCAAGTTCCCTCAAGATTAGATAAAAACTAGTTTTGACGTGCTATTAACCATTTCGAACTTGACCGAGATCACATCAATATATACATGTATACTAACTTTCATTAAGATCAATTAAAATTGTAGCCTATATTGTGCCTACAAGCCAAATTTGAAGTGTTTTGCTAAGGCTAGGCCAATAACTCCGAAACCGTTCATCCGATTGTTACTAATTTCTAACTTGACTGAGATCCTATCAATATATAAACTAGTGTCCAAAAGAAACGATACCACCTGTTTGCAACGACATAAAAGAAAAACTAAACAATGAAGAAGTTTAGGATTGGTGTTATGCTTTTGAGAAATCCTTTCACAACATCTGTACAAAAATTTCATTTCAATAAAATCTGTACAACCAATATGACAAGCCTTTAAAGATGGGTGGGGTCGAAAAAAGAACATTTCGTTAGAGCATTGATCACAGAAACAACGGGAAATGTCACACCACACGTAACAAAGTCAAGTCAGTAGCGGGTATGTCCACCGTGAGCATCAATACATGCCAGAACACGCCTACGGACTGATGCCGTCAAACGTATGATGACGTTGGGAGTGATGCGAGGAGACATCGTTCCAAGTCCTGGACGTTGACTGGAGGCACACGGCGACGTCGGATTTGCCGATCGAGGTGGTCCCATAAGTGCTCGATGGGATTCATGTCCGGTGAACATGCGGGCCAAGGCAAAACCTGTACGTTGGCGTTGGCAAGGAAGTTCTGTGTCAATCTTGCTGTGTGTGGCCTTGCATTGTCATGTTGGAAAATGAGTCCACGAGGCTGTTGCTGAATAAAGGGCACCACAACAGGCCGTAGGATGTCATCAATATAACGCTGTGCATTCAGGTTTCCACGAATTACGACAAGCCTCGTTTTGACGTCACCACATATGCCACCCCAAACCATTAACCCTCCACCTCCAAACAGCCGGACCTGTTGGATACAGTTAGGCGCCAAACGTTCACCAAATCGTCGGTATACAAGCTGCCGTCCATCGTTTTTGAAGATAAGGAATCTGCTCTCATCAGAGAACATAACACGTGCCCAGTCCCGCCGTTGCCAACGTCGAACTCGCCTGGCCCAGATCAGTCTGTTGTTCCGGTGTCGAGGCGTCAGGATCGGTCTGCGGTAGGGATGACGTGGCCGGATACCATACTGCCGTAGTCTCCTGTAGACGGTCTGTCGACTGATCCTGTGTCCCAGCGCTGTAGCCGCCGTGGACGTCGCTGTTACGGTGCGTTTCCTCAGGTGTAATACCCGAATGTAACGATCTTCACGGGGCGTGGTTACTCGTGGTCTTCCACTCCTGGGCCTGTCTGACGTCTGACCTGTCTGACGTAACCGCTGCATCAACCTGGTGATAGTGATGCGTGCGCAGCCCAACCTTCTGGCGACGTCGACGTGTGTCGCTCCTTGTTGGACCATTCCAACGGCTCTCTCTCTCTCGATAGCTGTCAAACGTGGCATATCTTGTGTTCTTTTTGTTGCTGTGATATCAACGTGTCTGATCAG
>NW_008706746.1:2345830-2414891 GCF_000327385.1 Lottia gigantea
TCCCGGAAGTGATCACGTGTTCCCGGTATTTTTATCGACTATACTGTGTTTGGGATGTGCAATACGAATTGGCATGTTTTCATATTAGACAATTCACTTAGTAAAAAAACAATTTTGAAAATAAGTCGGTATCGTTTCTTTTGGACACTAGTTTACATGCATACTAAGTTTCATCATGACCGGATAATAAACTGTAGCCTCTATCGTGCCTACAAACTAAATATGACGTATGTTTTCCAAGTCAAGGGCAATAATTCCGAAACGTTCATCGTATTATTACCAATTTCGAATTTGACCGAGATCTCATCAATTTATACATACATACCAAGTTTCATCAAGATCGTATAAAAACTGTTGTCCGGCGGACGGACAGAAACGACGGCAATATACGTCATTCCAATGTAGGCATAGAAAAACTATAGACTGAAACATGCTAGAAAGGTATTGTTTGTACATGTATTTGAAGAACACACAAAAGTTTAACACATAAAGCGCTTTAGAGATATCAAGGCCCTTCAGTAAGATCCTTGTGAACAATGGTTACAACATCTAGAACTACGGTAGCTTGGTGCTAAAAGCACACCCACATGAGAGGAAGTAAGTAAGTTTTGAGCACAAATGTTTTAGTCTTCAATGATTTGTAAATCAACGTGAACTGGTGCTTTGCTCCAAGTGGTAAACATCAGGATTCATTCTGGGGATTAGTTATTTCAAGTTGGAACTGTTGCTCAATTTTTCCCTTAATAACAACACTCGCCCCTTTGTGAATAATTCAAACCCATTTCCCTATTATTACAAATTCAGGGACATTCTCTTTTCGAGGAGTTCTTCTATTTTTCTGGCCAATTAAATTTTATTTTAACTTAAATATAACCACTAAAAATTGGGTATGAGACGATGAAAAGATTTCTGTATAGGAAATGTCTTCCAGATCATCTTAAAATGGTTAAATGGTTTGAGAATTTCGAATTCACAACTTGGGGTGCACATGGACCATGATTGATAAGCAGTGCAAGACAGAGCAAATATTTTTGTAAAAGGCTTGGCATTAAAGCTAACATAACTGGACAAATTAAAAACTGACTTATGCAATAAAAACACACAAGATTTACTTAAAATATAATTTCAACTAAAAACATCCATAAAATCATGTTATCTTAGAATAAAGATTGTGAGCACTCTATGCATTCATTAAACCTGTTATAAATATAAAAATTAATATCATCAAACTAAAACATATCATTAAAGAACATATATGTATCTGAACATGAATATAAGCAATTGGTAGTCAAAACAACAGAAGCTTCAAAAATAAAAATGGATTTTTGTCCTATTAATAAATTTTGATCATGGTAAAAAGTAAAACATCATATCACAAGAAAATATCAGTTTTGTAAGGATATATTGGTCAAAATATTACATCAGCCAACTAATAGAGCTCAATTTTTATGATGCCTTAAACATTTCAGTATTAAAATCAGACTTATAGGATATGGCAAAATTAAAAGTCTGTCTTTAAATCTGGAAAGAATGATGCATATTTCAAAATGAGCTGTATATATCCTTTAAATGTCATGGAAAAAAGGACTCAAATACTTTTTGGATTTCTGTTTATAAAATGCCAACATTTTAAAGCTAAGTTACTTTGCCATAATATTCAAAATAAACCTGAAAAATTGTACCATTGGAGGTGGTTTTCTCTTCCCAGTGGAATTATAAAATTAAAGGGATTGGGCCAGTTTGGGGCAAGGAGGGCGAACAGCACTAATATTCATGAACTCACTGATGAAATTTGAAACAAAGGGGGCCAAAGCCAGAACAGCTTAACCTTTGCCACGAATCTGTAAAAACATCACTGTATTAGACAACATTATCCTTTAATCTGAATACTTACTTATAGTTACAGATTATGACAAGGATGTGTCCAAATTTAGTCTGGACTCGACCCTTTTAAGTATTTTAGATTTAATTGTAAGTGAAACTAAACTATTCAGATAAAAATACAACTGAATGTAAATATTGGTAGATTTTCCTTTAATCAGAAACTTGGTTCAACCCACAGGTAACCTAGTCTTTCCTTACTTATAACAAGAGCTTCAGAAGAATTGTTCTTGATAATTAAGTCACATACAAAATAATCTGTATTTTAATCAGAATGATAATGATCAGGGTTAAAGATTAAATGTTTTTCTTCAGTGTGAATAAATGTCAACTAATGAATTTATACAAAGGTTGTAATACATCCTTAAAATTAAATAAACTTTTTCA
Organism: Lottia gigantea; assembly: GCF_000327385.1. Taxonomy (NCBI): domain Eukaryota; kingdom Metazoa; phylum Mollusca; class Gastropoda; family Lottiidae; genus Lottia; species Lottia gigantea. Next base: position 2,348,099 of record NW_008706746.1, read on the forward strand.
ACAAACACCATACCACAGATTATAATCAATGTACATATTATAGAGTAATCACTCATGTCACAGTCATGGGACTTAAATGGAGGGCAAATAGGATTAATTAAATGTTTATGACAAACCTTAAAAATATCATCTTGATTTTTTTGAGTGCTTGAGTCAATTAGAACCCCAAATCAACCCTTGATACAGCCAGTCCAAACTTCTTATTGGAAGTGAATTAATTCACTTTGATTGGTTAATCAATAGGTTGATGTTAGTCGTAAAAATCATTCTAAAGGGTTTCATAATAGGTCACCAATTTTATTAACTGAAGCCATGCAATGAGATGAGTAGTATAATTTGGTTATAAGTGATCAGAAGATAAGTTTGATATATCAAGGATTTGATTCCTCATACTGTTTATAAATATACAGCACTTATCCAGGGTTAAATCTACATTACAGCATTTTATATCCAAAGACATCTAGAGTAAATTGAATTAACAATTGTAAATGTCATGTCCTGAAACCCATCAAGATACAAAATATGTTTCAATCCAAATATTTTAACTTAAATAATCTTCTACTTCATCTTCATCATACTCTTCATCTTCTGTTTCTAGATCTAGATCATAAACACTTTCCTCTATAGTTCTATCTCTCTTAATAACACTTATACTTTCCTGGTCCTCTTCTAAATAATCTAACATACTACAATAGAGAAAATAATCAATCAAAATTGTTAATATATCATTAATTACAGATACATCTTACCTTTTCTCCCATTCCCACTCTCTTACTGAGATTGTCAACCGTGCCCCATCCCCCCACTTTCAAATTTGATTATCATTTTACATAGGGAAAGAATGAACTGTGGCCCCCCTGGAAAATTTTCTGGTCCTTGCGCAGCTCCCTCACCTAATGTTTCCTTGAAACTCCACTGCCTATGCTTGGATAAAAATTCCCAGATGAGTTAAAATGAAATATAAGAGGAAAGTGTAGTGTGATAGATTTATATTCCTCCCACCTCCTTTAAGATCATTGTCATTAACAGTTCACTTTCAAATCCCTAATGCTTTTAGTACAAAGACTTTAAATTTAAAGACATTAATTATCCGTTTTTCATTTCAAACCAGATTCAAATTAGCTGTGTACAAGATTGTAAATAAGTTAATGATAGCAATTACCTGTAAGTTGCAGCTGATGCCTCCAGAAATTGTAAGACATCTTTTGATTCCATGGAATTAGAATCGTTTATAACATTAGATCTTACAATTCTCATTAGAGATTCACAGAATTTATGGCCCATTTCTTCTAAAATGTTTGTATTTAGATGTTGGTCCTAGATTACAAAGAGAAATGCCATTAAGTCAACATATCCTGACACAAAGATTTATAGTATTCTCTCTTTCAATGAGCTTAATTCTTCTGCAATTATAGAAATATAACTTCAATGGTTTCCCTTGTTTTGCTTTTATTCATGTTTAGAAAATTTTACATCAGAAACTATGTTAATATGTCAAATTCTTCATATTATATCTGTCTTTGGTCAAAATATGCCAACAGAAAACAATTTTTTATTATTTAAGAAATGTAAAATTGAACCAAAACACTTCATAAATTGAAGGGATATATTATATTTCCCTAATAAAAATAGAAATTAATTCACAAGAAGCTATCCCTTAAACTGAACAGATATGAGATTGAATGAATATGATGGAAAGTTTTTGATTATTTGGATTTTTTTTAAATATTTTAATTTGATGGTCGATTAACAGAAATTGATAATTAAAACTGTGGTTAATCTGAGTCATAATTTTATAACAATTTGTGATTTACATACTGCCCCTTGAAAGAAGGGAAAAAAAAGATTTGTAGAGGAAAGTACTTTCACCTTATATTTGCCTTGGTCACATCCACAATAACTACTTTCCATGGTATAACTTCTAGCTACCCCTAGCTGTCTCCAGATAACAACTCTAGCTGTTGATTCTTTACATCTCTCAACTACAAAACTACAGTTCTGTAGACAGAATGCTGGAGAACTGATACTCAATAACCGAGGTAAAGTCTGGAAAAATAGAATTGTCAACATATTTAAAAGTTTTATTTCAAAATGTTTTAGTATGACAATCAATTCTTTGTTTTTATGACTGAAAGCATGGGCAGACAAAAGCTGAAAGGTTTCTAGCGGTTCAGACAAACTCTTGACTGAATGCACAACATATTTATCTCCTCATTTTGTGGTATTTTACCACGATTATCACATATCAGGATATTATACACCTCTTTTACCAGAAATTTTTGTCACTAATCAACATATTTCCAGTTGCCAAATTAAGGACCTGATGGATAGTTGCTCTGTATTTTGTTTTAGTATAAGAGGTGTAACAAGTACCAGAAGTTTATTAACTTTAATCTTATTCTTGCATTTATAAATTTTTGATAGTTTCTGGAGCATTTCTATTGCACATCTCGTTGTGACATGATTTGGTAAAATCAAATATATTGCTGGAGCCAATTTACCCCATTGTTAATATTTTTGGGTGTTTTTGCTTCAAGGTAATCAGATGAGCTAACCCATTTGGCATTCCTAAGAATTTATGATATTGTTTGTTGTTGTCTGAATTTCAAAACAATAAAAATCCAGGAAACCATGTTGAAACAAAAAAAGGTCTCTTGATGTTTTATTTCTGAAGTTAGATCTCATCATCCAGTCAAATAAAAAGTAATAATAACATTGATACAGAGATGACATTATCCAGACAGACTATCTCAATAAAAAACACATATATATATGAGCCAGGGGAATAATAATTACCAGGAAAAATAATAAAGACTTTCAAAATACATTTATTATTTATTATAGTAAGACATTTTCAATAAAATCAGACATAACACTCATTGTTTTCAATGTCTATAATTAGCAACATCTTAGAGATCAACTTCTAAAGATGGGTTGACATGAAAATCATTATCATATAGTATCAAGCCTACTGATCATTAAATTATACATTTAAGTTTATCAATGGTTCAAAACTTTGTCAATCATACCCAAATTGAAACTTGTCTAAGATCTTGTGGCTAGAAACTTACATACCACAATTGTTTAAATTCTGACATAAACTGTTGCATCTATTGTATTTACAAGTCAGTTTTTATGTATTTTCAGTATATCAAAGCATCAACCATTGATATTTGTACAAGATCTTGTGAATATTAACCTACAATATTTGTAAGTGAAAACAAATGTATTTTATAGTATGATTACCTTAAAGCCATTATCTTCATGTTTATTACCAGTTGAAGCAGGGTTTTGGGTATCATTTGGTATCCAGGACAATGAGGGACTACAACCATACATAAATATATTCTTACGTCTAGAATGACCATGATAATCACAAGATACCTATATTAATACAAATGTTAGTTAAAGCTTCTTCCAATTTCAGGAATACATGACCATCTTACATAGTCACCATAACAAAAATCAATTCATGTCAATTTTTTTTGCAGGTTATTTTGATCTTGTCATTTTAACAAATCAATATCACTAGGTTTGATCTAGAATTAGCTGAAATAACACATCCTCTGAACCTTAATAGCTTGTTAAATAGTGTTATACTTTTTTTATATTTTCATTAGGATGAGTTGACAGTAACAAAAAGTATTGGAAATTAAAGTGAACACCAGTAATAGTACACCTCTTAAAATCAATTGTTCAATTGCTCATAAAAAAAGGAGAACTTATTATCGAAAATTTCTCTGAACCAATCAACAATCAGTAGAGATAGTAGTGTGATATTTAAAATTACATTTGTCAAGAAAATAACATCAATAATTCAGAACATCTGAAATGTCATACAACACAAAATGTAATAAGATTAAAAACAACATGTACATAACAATGAGTAATGAAATTCAAAACAAATGTCAGTGATCTGCACTAATGTATGTTTTATATGCATGGTGAAAAATTAAAGTGATTATACAACTCCTATCTATTTAGCCGTAGAATGTACAAACAACTAATCAAATACTGAATAACAACTATTTATTTAATGGTTCATTGTAGAAAATAACCTATTATAGTCTCTATTATTACAGGTTTGTCAGAATTATTCTCTACAGATACATGGGAGTCACATTTGCACAGACTGATAGGCAATGACAGATCTAACTATTGATTCCAATACAATTCAACATGAATTTTCAAATTCATTTCTACATTGCGAGCATTGTTGGTTAAATTTGTAACAAATTCAATAAAACAGCAGATACTCTCAAATACATTGGTTTCAATCCTTTCATACAATTTGTACTTTTTTGTGTATTTTGACACCTCTAGTAGGCCTACCCAACTGCCCACCAGCAAAGTGGATTAATACACTTCGGTCAAAAACCAGGAATATTTTACCTTGTTGACAGATTCGTCTCAATATACTGCTGATTACTGAAAGATCTCTTTTCTAAAAGTTGTCATAGTTAACCCTCTTATGTTTGCTGGTATTCCTATAGGGCTTTGAAATTAAAACAGAGAAGGTGAACATGATTATATACAGGTAAACTCTTACCATGGGTGTTCTGTTGATCATATTGAGATAATGTAATAAACCTTTAGAATGATAGATAGTAGGATGTAATTTAGGACACGGTCTAGACCACCTTCGGTTTAAATCTTCTGCTACTAATGAACTTCTATGACTGAAACATAAATTACTTTTTTTAATTGGTCTATAGCAGGCTTCTTAGATTGTATCTAACAAATTTTGCTCAAAGACACGTTTCGTTCTAAGCAATGTCTTGCATATTTTTTAACATATCGTGGGTGACCGCTTGAAACCTTGTATATACCATATTTGGTCATTTTGACTTTTTGGCACCATTCGAAAGCTCGTAAAAGCGCGGATCTTGTGATCAAAACCTTGTATTCTGAGCTTGATTGTAAATAATTCAAAAAGCACTGATTAAATAACACGTATATAAACAGTCAGATTTAAAACCTCGTAAAATATATTATTACACAAGGTTCAAAGTTTCTTTTTCTGCGGATGAAAAAGATTTGAACAAAATACGCACACAAATAGTTTTTTGCGTTTTTCTCGAAAAGTAAGTTCACGTCATATATCGTTATACAAGGTTTTAAGCTGTAACTAACTATATCTTGTTCTATAAGCAGAAATAAAACTGAATGTTTTGGTTAAAAGTTCTATCTATTGACATTAATGAAAAACCAAGAATGATTTTAGATTGTTAACAAAACTTGATAAAGCTGCGTACAAAAGGTCTACTATCACAATTCTCGTATGCTAAAGCTGGTCACGCTTTAAGGTCTTTGTAAATCATCTATAGAGATTATTTAAATACAATCTAAGGTGGACAACTCCTACTTGGCAAGTGAAGATCAGATCACATCAGATATATCAGATGATATTTCTGATACTGATATTAAGAATTCAATGAATTTACAAATAAGTTTGAATTTCTTATCAACCAGCAGTATAGTTGGTTCCACATCCAATACTTCACCTCAAAAGAGACTCATTGCCAAACTAAGTCACAAGCATGCAAAGTTAAATTCAATTGTTAAACAAAACAAAAAAGACTTACTTTCCATTGATGACTCCATCAGGATTTAACATAGGAACTATTTTAAATATATAGGTTTCACGTAATCTTTGAGCTGCTGGATGACTACTTAATAAATAATCTATTGAACCTATAAAACCATTACAAACTTTAAGTAAAGGAAGTCAGTTTTTATGTCTATCCAGAACATTGCATCAGTTTTAATCATTCCAATTTTAAGTCAGATATCAGAAAGTCATCATCATCATCATTTGCATCAGCCAAGTAAAAAAAATGTTTGGAGTACATAGTTCCCTTATATGCTGTAAAACCATTCTTACCTTTCATAACCCAACTGGAATTACTTTCACCTGGATGGACACGACTTGACAAAAATATATATGGTCTTCTCTCTACAAATCAATTTCATATCATAGACTAGGTTCAAGGTAATAAGTTTAAAGTTAAGGACTCTAAAAATAGTAAATTTAATTTGAACCAAACGCACAAAGCAAACCTATCTGCAAACTATATTGATATCATCTAATTCATGAAAATGAAAAACTTAAGTAGAAGAGTGAGTATAAAACAATGACCACAACACTTACTGAATTCAGCATTATCATTATCATTAGGAGAAGGTTGAGCAGTAATAGTTAATACAGGAACTGAATTACCAGCTAATGTTTCACATAAACTTTGATGTCTATAAAATATCTGACTTGCATCACAAATACTTTCCCAATGATATAGATGACACTAGAAAGATGATAAATAAATATTGCTTTAAATCGATATCGACTTCAACTTTATTTAAAATCTATTTTATATCCAGTGGCGGCCCCAGACTCACAAAACTAGGGGTACAATTAGGTACAGGTTGATTAAATGGGCGGACAACTGTCAAATTGGTGATTTCAAATGTGGCAGCTTGTTTAATTTTTAAAAAATGAAATTGATTGATACATTCTGATATATTTTAGGGCAAAAAAGTATAAAAATCATACTCTTAAATTTGTTATAAATGAATTGGGGGTACAAACCATTTCTCTGTACCCCAACTCGCGCTTCCATTGCTAGCACTACATAAATTGTATGCTATATTTTAATAATTACTATATAATATAACATAATGATACTTTGAATGAAATTAAATCATGAACAAAATGAATTTCGATTATGGTATCAGTATAGACTATCAGTGAGCTCAAGCAAGATTTGATCTCATGTGGTACATCTGATGAAATTAATATTCAGAATGGTATAAATATGAAATTTTAACTAGTATAAACATACATATGTGGTATGAATCTATAGTTAAGTATTTATATGATATAACTAAGTTTGTTTTAATTAATTCACATTAATATCAAATGAGTGTAATATTCAAATATCATGGCTCTGTATAACTATGATAAACTTGTGTAATATTCTAAAGCTTAGTTTGTTCTAATTAATTTACATCAGCTTCTTATATATGAGTGTAATAATCAAAAATTACTGCTGAACATTAAAGTAGTACACATGTTCTAATTAATTAGCATTAATATGATAATTAGAGGTAGAGATCACATAAAATTGTGATCTGTTATTCAACATGATAAGATTGTAATGTTAACATAATATGGCTATGAACTAAAGGTGTAATGTTCTAATTAAAGTGGTATAAATATGTTCTAATAACTTTACATTAATATGTAATAGTGTAATGTAGTCAAATTAAAGCCATCTAAACCAAGAATTATAATAGTACAAATATATTTATGTTTTAACTTATTGCTGTTATAGGTGTACTGTTTTAAAAATTAACACAAAACATTGACCAGTACGTCATGTTCTAATTACTTTGCATTCTTGTGTTATGAATCTAATACTTTTTTAAACCTTAATTGGCATTCCGCTTAAAGGGGCATTCCACTTTTTACAGAAATTTGTGAAATCTATAAACAAAAATCTATCTTAAAGTTTTAACTAAAAAATCTAGTCGTGATTTTTTTTTACGTCAAAACTATTTACAAAAAAGCAGGATGTCCCTTTAAGCTAAGCATTAAAGTGGTAAAAGCGTATAGTTTTAAAAAATTTAATGACAATTACCTTCATATCTTTCCTGTGATGTGATATATATAAGTGATATATAGAATGTTACTTCAGCCTTTAATATGTTATAAATGAAATATAATCAAAGACTAATATAATGAAACTTGTAAATGGTATATGTGTAAATTATTAGTCTAAACTAATCATAAATGAATGAACACATACCTTTAATGTGGTATAAGTGTATGGATAATGATATGCTAAGTAACAGATATCTCTATCGTGTTTAAATGTCACTGTAAATGTGGTGGTATAATATGATTTGCCTTTAACACCACCAGTAGTAATAGCACTACGTATAAAATGGTTTTTATAATAACAAATATCTGTTCCTGTTCTCATCCAGCCATCTCTACCTTCCATTGCTTCTCCTACTGAATATATCACTGGTTTCATACCTGGTAAAACAATCTGACAATATAGACAGGAAAATTGATGAATTTCAAGAGAGACTGTTAATTTTTATCACCTACAATACTGGTCCTTTCTTTAAATGTAGACAAACAAAACTTGAATTTTCATTCAGTAAAGGGATACAGTTATATTAGATAATGATCTAACAAACTGAAAATTGAATATTCAGATGACATTTCTGACTAAGTATAAATTTGTATTTAATCTAAAATTTTTCATCAAATTTCAGAACAGAGCCTTACCAAAGTTAAACTGACTGTTGATTTTCTCACAGTTGACAATATTAAATCTATAAGGAACATCAGCTATCATATTTGATACTTGAAAATAGAACCATTGGTGATGATGATTGGTATTAATATCAGGATTTAATATCAGATCATACTCAAATTCTCTAACCTGCAATAATCAGATCATACTCAAACTTTCATAATGAATTATCTAACCTGAAATCATTGATCATACTCAAATTCTCTAACCTGCAATAATCAGATCATACTGAAATTATCTAACCTGAAATCATTGAATCATACTCAAATTATCTAATCTGCAATAATCAAATCATACTGAAATTATCATACTGAAATTATCGAACCTGAAATCATTGATCATACTTGTTATGCTCGATGAAGAGTAGGTTTTAAGATTTATTAGCACACATCGTCAAGTTTACAGAGAGACAATATCATATGATGTAAACATTAGAAAAGCAAACGTAAGACTGACGTAATCAAGCAAGTCTATCTCTTTTGACTAGAGAGTCAATCAAGGGAAGCAACTAAGTTCGATTGTCTCACACCTTCCCCAGATTATTATGCACTTTTGAAATGAACACTAATAATCTGTCACAAAGTCTTTGAATCTAGTTGGTTTCCTAATTCGTCTTCCATAACTACTAGTTCTGTGTTCTCTCTTCTTTTGAACTGGAACTGGGTCTGGCTGATGACGTTCAATTTCAGGAGCACTGGCTTCGTGATCTTGCTGAAGATTACGTTGAGGATTATGATGACCTCCACCTCCCCCTGTTCCTGAAGGGAAAGGCATCCAAGTGTACGGTTTAAGTTGTCGTCGGTTGCGTTGAAATTTTTTACCATCTTGCAACTGGACTAAATATGATCTGTGAGGAAGAATTTTGACAATCTTCCCTTTAACTGTCCATCGTTTTGATGAATGATGCTGGATTCGTACGTGACTACCAACATTCAATTGACGTAAAGGATATGTTCTTTTGTTGTAAAAATGGATGGACTTTTCATTGGCACGATTCTTGCGACGGTTAACTTCTTTGTTTGGCATCATCCATTTTTGTTGAAATGAGATTGGATGGCAAGGAAGAGAATCGTTGAGACGTCGACCAAGAAAAAGTTCTGCTGGTGATTTTCCTCCTAATAATGGGGAATTACGAAAGGCTATCAATCCTTTACGAAGTTTGACCATATCCAACTTTTTATCTTTGCGACACTTTCATACAATATTCTTCATGGTTTTAACAGCAGTTTCGGCTTTGCCGTTGGACTGTGGATATCTTGGACTGGAAGTGTTGTGTCTGAATTCTCATTGGTCTGCAAACTGTTTGAAAGCTTTGGAAGTAAACTGGGTCCCGTTGTTGGAAAATACTTCATCAGGAATGCCAAATTGAGAGAATGATTCCTGTAAGGCATAAATGACTGATTTAGCAGTTGTGTCCTTGTGTAGAATGTATAATTCAGGCCAGAAGGACATGTAGTCAACTATAACCATGAAATTCTCTGTGCCGTACTGGAAAAGATCCGTACCTATCTTCTTCCAAGGTAGAGTGGGAACTTCATGAAGCTGAATTGGTTCCTTAGGTTGAGAAGGTTGTGTGACTTGACACGCTTGACATGCTTTAATGAGGTTGCTGATATCGCGATCGAGGCCTGGCCAGTAAATTGACTGACGAGCTCGTCGTTTAGCTTTTTCCATTCCTTGGTGTCCGTCATGTAGTCTTCTTAGAAGTGAACATCGAAGAGATTTGGGAATGATAGTGTGGCAACCATATAATAGTATGTCATCATGAATGGAAAAACTGGATCTAACAGGCCAAAATTCACGAACTATTTCTGGTAATTGCTGTTTAGTATCCGGCCATCCTTTTAAGATGATAGTTTTCAATTTCACCATTTGTTGGTCCTTTAATGAAGCCTCTTTAACTTTGGAAAGTGGGATAGAATGGTTATCTTCTTGGTCTCTGACCGACATGATGAGGTTGACGAGGGATTCGGAATCTTCTTGATCAACTATGTCCTCATCATTTGGTTGGTCTACTGGAGAACGAGATAATGCATCAGCAGCTTGATGAGATTTCCCACTTGTCCATATTGCGGTGAAATTATATGGAGTTAACTTCATTCTAAGACGTTGCAGCCTTGGATTGTCTATTTCATCGATCCTGTACTGATTAAAGATGGGTACCAAGGGTTTATGATCAATAATGAGATCAAAATGTGGTAATCCATGTAAAAATATGTGGCATTTCTTCACTGCCCAGGCAGCACCGAGGGCTTCAATCTCGATCATGGCATACCGGGACTCTGTTGGTGTAAGAAATCTAGAAGCAGCTTGAATTAGGCGACACGTTCCATCATCTTGAGTCTGTGTGAGAGCTAGGCCTAAACCATTGAGACGAGAAGCGTCTACTCTCAATTGGGTTGGTTTTGATGGGTCGAAATAAGCTAAGACCGGAATTGACGTTAGCAGTTCTTTGGTAGCTGTAAATGCGTCTTCTTGTTCCTGATTCGTTCTTGGGTTTCAGCAAGGGACGTAGTGGCTGCATAGCATCTGCTATATCAGAGGAAAAATCTGCTAGTTGATTTACCAATCCAAAAAATTAACGGACATCAGTAATATTTCCAGGTCTTGGAAAGTCTTTCACAGCTCTAGTCAATTCTGGACTGATTTCATATCCGTTAGATCTCAAGATGTAACCGCAAAATGGTACTGAGTGTACGCCAAATTGACATTTGGACAAGTCAAGGTTTACACCATGGTCTTGACAGCGATTGAGGAATGCATGTAGGCGTTGATTGTGTTGTTGAACATCTTGGCCATAAATGACAATGTCATAATCTATTTTTACGACTCCTTGTAGGTCGCAGACTACATCATCCATGCGTCTATCGTAATGTTCCGATATGTTACTAATACCATAAGGTGCCTTGAGACATTTATACCGTCCAAAGGGAGTAATGAACGTGGTTAAATGTGAGTCTTGCTCAGAGAGTTTAACTTGCCAATAGCCTGTCAATGCATCTACTTTGCTAAAGATACAAGCTTTTTGTGATGGAATAGATGAGACAGCTTCGTGAGGGGTAACTGATTGGTAACGCTCACGCACTATGAACTTGTTGAGCTTGGTAAGGTCTATACACATGCGAATATCTGTGGAATTCTTTTTTGGTATGACAACAATTGGGTGGCACCATTTAGAAGGTTCTGTAACAGGACTGATGACACCTTGTTGCACCATATCATCCAACTTTTGTTTCAGTTTATCTCGAAGTGGAATCGGAATTCTGCAAGGTGTATGAACTGAAAAGGGTTTCGCATCTGGAGTCAATTGGATCTTTAAAGTTTCACCTTTCATGTCCTTAAGTTGATCATCAAAAACACTTGGATATGATCTTACAAATGTAGCTTTAAGTTCTTGCGAAATGATATGTCCATGCGACGTTACGGATTTGATCCAATTTTCTGGGATGAGTCCTAACGTGCGTAATGCTGGTCGACCCAGTATAACACCAACCATACCAACGATGACATAAATTTTCTGTTGTATGGTGTTGTTGTAGGCTGTTATGTTGGCATCGAAGTATCCTTCACACTGTAGATTTTCAACATTGGCACCAACTAAAGGTCGATCTGGTGGAGATAATTGTGTAGTGTGACCAGTAGATCGAAAAGTATCTGTTCCCATAGCCGTAACGACAGATCCAGTGTCCAGACAGGCATCAAAGGGTCTTTGGTTAATTTGGATGGTTACAATAAACTCATCATCACCATGACTGGATGTCCTTAAAATGCTGGATCGGATATATCTGACCGTCTGTACGCTTTTGCAGTGTGGACTGTTCTTGAAGTGACCCACGCCTTTACACATGGAACATGCTTTACCGTAGGCAGGACATTGATGTGGAGAGTGATTTTTTAAACATTTTTTACAGTCATACGTCCTGGGAGTTTTAGCTGTTGGCATATGAGATTTAATCTTGGAAGGTTGTGGGTTCGCTTTTGTCTTGGCATTTTGATAGCGCAAGACACGATTAATACCATTGCATCCTTCAATCTCGGAAACTTGCTGAGCTGATGACTCCTGTGAACGGCAGATGTCGATTGCTTTTGTTAGAGTTAATCCAGAAGATTTGGCTAGAAGTTTACAAACATCACTGCTGTTTATGCCTACGATGATTCTATCACGTATGAGACGATGGTGAAGATCCTCAGGAAAATTGCAAGTTTTTAAAAGTTCCTTGACTTCCGTAAGAAAATCATCGAAAGTTTCATTCACTGCCTGTTCGCGAGTGTTAAAATGAAATGTTTCTACAACTTCATTGAGGTTTCCTTGGGCATAAATTTCTAAAGCACGCAGTATCTCGTTTGGCTGTCTTCTTTGATCATCTGTGAGTGACAAGTTCCTAAGGATTTTTATTGATTCGTCTGCTAAGGCCGCTTTCAATAAAGAAACTTGGGTGTTAATTGGCAGAACATTTATGTTGTTGACATCGGCAAAAATATCCCATCTTTCTTTCCAAGTTTTGAAATGTTCACCTTTGTCTACCGAAAGGTCAACTTTGTCGGGTAGAAGGCCAAACTGGATTTTGTTGTGAATAGGATTTATCTGTGGTACTTCAGCTTGTGGAGCGTCAGCATTTTGATTTTGTCCATTGCCCGCCATGATTTCACAATAACAACAAAAATGGCGTCGATTTTCCGATTGTCAACAAAGTTTTTTTTCACTCAAAAATTAACTCACTTCTCTGTAAAAAGTTACTGTCCTCTGGACGACGGTGGCGTGTAGAACTGTCGCAGCGCCATGTTATGCTCGATGAAGAGTAGGTTTTAAGATTTATTAGCACACATCGTCAAGTTTACAGAGAGACAATATCATATGATGTAAACATTAGAAAAGCAAACGTAAGACTGACGTAATCAAGCAAGTCTATCTCTTTTGACTAGAGAGTCAATCAAGGGAAGCAACTAAGTTCGATTGTCTCACAATACTCAAATTCTCTAACATGCAATAATCTGATCATGCTAAAATTACGAAATCATTGAATCATACTGAAACTATCAAACCTGAAATTATACTGAAATTATCGAACCTGAAATCATTGAATCATAATTATCGATCCTGAAATCATTGAATCATACTGAAATTATCGAATCTGAAATCATTGAATCATACTGAAATTATCAAATCTGAAATCATTGAATCATACTGAAATTATCGAATCTGAAATCATTGAATCATAATTATCGATCCTGAAATCATTGAATCACACTGAAATTATCGGACCTGAAATCATTGAATCATACTGAAATTATCGAATCTGAAATCATACTGAAATTATCGAATCTGAAGTCATTGAATCATAATTATCGAACCTGAAATCATTGAATCATACTGAATTATCGAACCTGAAATCATTGAATCATAATTATCAAACCTGAAATCATTGAATCATACTGAAATTATCAAACCTGAAATCATTTTGAATCATACTGGAATTATCGAACCTGAAATCATTGAATCATACTGGAATTATCGAACCTGAAATCATTGAATCATAATTATCGAACCTGAAATCATTGAATCATACTAAAATTATCGAACCTGAAATCATTGAATCATACTGAAATTATCGAACCTGAAATCATTGAATCATAATTATTGAACCTGAAATCATTGAATCATACTGAAATTATCAAACCTGACATCATACTGAAATTATCGAACCTGAAATCATTGAATCATACTGGAATTATCAAACATGAAATCATTGAATCATAATTATTGAACCTGAAATCACTGAATCATACTGAAATAATCAAACCTGAAATCATTGAATCATACTGAAATCATTGAATCTGAAATCATGGAATCATAATTATTGAACCTGAAATAATTGAATCATACTGAAATAATCAAACCTGAAATCATACTAAAATTATCGAACCTGTAATAATTGAATCATACTCAAATTATCAAACCTTAAATCATTGAATCATACTCAAATTATCGAACCTGTAATAATTGAATCATACTCAAATTATCAAACCTTAAATCATTGAATCATACTCAAATTATCGAACCTGAAATCATTGAATCATACTGGAATTATCAAACATGAAATCATTGAATCATAATTATTGAACCTGAAATCACTGAATCATACTGAAATAATCAAACCTGAAATCATTGAATCATACTGAAATTATTGAATCTGAAATCATGGAATCATAATTATTGAACCTGAAATAATTGAATCATACTGAAATAATCAAACCTGAAATCATACTAAAATTATCGAACCTGTAATAATTGAATCATACTCAAATTATCAAACCTTAAATCATTGAATCATACTCAAATTATCGAACCTGAAATCATTGAATCATACTCAAATTATCAAAACTGAAATCATTGAATCATACTCAAATTATCGAACCTGAAATTATTGAATCATACTCAAATTATCGCTTTGAAGAACAACAACCTTAGTTGAATTTGCAATTTTCCCCAACCTAAACGAAAAATCCATGTCTCAAAAACAACTTGGATAACATTCTGACTTGAAAACTGTTTGAAATTAAGTACCACTGACCTGTATTACTCTTCTCAGATTAGCCGACTCAAACTGGGCATTGAATATTAGATGATCAACATTTAATATACCTCGACCATAACTACAATCAAACATATATATACACATTTTATTTAGAGGAATTATAAGAAGGCACATTTCTTCTTTGTTTTTCATAAAACACTATAATAGATTGTTTTTAAATCACTTATCAGTCAACTATTACTGGAATACTAGCTAACATAAAGTTAGATAAGTCAAATATGTACACTTATAGGCAAAGTTTTAGAATTGAATTTATATTTCATGTTCATTTTAAGACGTAGTATTCCTTTAACAAATTCATTTTTTTGAAATTATCTCAATGCGAGCATAGTAAATGGTGATACCTGAACTCATCTCTATTGGTTAAATTTCTATTTTCTTGACTATAGTTGGTGTCGTTGACTACTTCACCTAAATCATACACAATTCTCTCTATCAGTAGATCTGAATGAATCATTCTATCTATATCTTCAAATATCTTAACCCTGAAACACAGTTTAATCACCTTGTTATAGGTAGTCAAGGATTGACTCTGGTCTTATTCTAAAAGGCAATCACCTAATATAAGCATGTTAGGCAGAACAAAAATCTGGTCGTTCTTCTAGCAGATGACATACTGAACTTGGCGATGGTATTATCAGCTGTTTCCAGCTATGCATATTTAAGTAATTCTTTCCTATAATCTGTGTTCAATTATTTACTTTTCAATTACTTATTTGATCACTTCTGTATTCTACTGGTCTACAATGTCTCCTGGAGACTAACCGGGGCTCAAGAAGTTGCAGGAATTATTTCAGTCTCCAATAGGCCTCCAAGACGTCTTTGCAACATCTCCATCAGACACCAGAGGGACACCTCTTCTATTTTTCTACGAACTGTTGGAGACCAAGGAGACCCTGCAGTGACGTCTCCACAAGGCTACTCACCCACATTAGAGACCATGTGACTGGTGACTGCCGGTGGAGATGTCAAGACCTAAAAGGCATCTAGGATACGTTGCGGGTACGTCCTCAGTACATGCTTTTCACACCGATTGATGGTCACTTGAGTCACCACAAATGATCAGTCCCATCGGTTGCAGTGACTTATCAATGAGTGAAATAGGCCCTAAAATGCACAAAAACATTTTATTGGGGGAAGGGGGATTCTTCTAAGGCCTTCTAAATACCCACCTCTGAACTCCAAATTTTCTGTTATATAATTTCTCAGGATTTGAATTTCCTCTTGCTGAATTTAGATCAGGATATGCCACCTTTTCAAATCTATAGACACTTTTAGTTTCTCTTGCCAGCTGAGAATACAGTTGAGGATCTTTAAACCAGTCAAAAACATCTTCCTCATAATCTTCAACAACTGATGTGGCAATAAACTCTTCCAGTTGGTCCCTAGGTGTCACTAGTGGTGTTATACACATTGCGTCTGCTATATTTTCTGTCACTGGTGCATCAGATTTCTTTTTGATTTTCTTGCTCTTGGTTTGATCTCCCTTCTTTACTGATTTAGATTTCTTTACAGTGCGTACTTGACTTGCAGATTTTGAATTTGATTTAATAGGAGATGGCAGTTGAACATCAAGGGTGAACACACTGGTCCCAGTTTTAAGATTAACTGCAGTCGCTGAGTCTACTTTTGTTTTGGACTCAAATTGTAAGTCAGGTACTGAATGTCTATTTTTTAACTTTAATTTGTCAAATTGAAACAGAACTGAATCTGATTCACTTGAAGTAGTGCTATTTTGATATAATTTTGGTAGAGTTTCTGATATGTTTGAAAAAGAATGGACTCGTCGACATGTTGGTACAGATAATATTGATTGGTTGTCTGCTTCAGGTGTCACAAAATCTGATTTGACACCAGAGATTGACTGTCTAGAAACTGGACGAGTCTAGAAATTAAAGAAATGAATATAAGACATTTTTACTGAATCAATGAAGACTGACATAGCTGTCTTGTGTATGTAAACGAGCAATCATAGAGCTGAGCTTGATACTATTTTATACTAACTCTTCAAGCTTTTCTTTTAGCTAACCCCATCCCCTGAACATTTAAGGATAACTTGCAGATGATAAAAATTGTAATGAAAACAGTGAAATTCCAGTCTCAGAACATATTTATCAAGTATTAGTGTATATAAAAAGTATTTATAAATAAATATGAATTGTTTTAAACTGAAACTGTTATAATCTGGAAACAAGTTACCTCAAATTCAAAGAGTTCTGGAAAAAATTTACTGTAAGATCTTAACTCTTCTACAGATCTCGGTTCAGGTTGTTCTATGGCATCAGTTTGGTCATCTTCTTGCTGTAGTATATCAATGTATGATTGAAAAAGACATGAAACAGACTAGGATAGTATCTTGGAATCAATTTTTTTTGTAATTGCACAGATTTTTGAGAAACGGGGCCTAGATCATACATGTGTACAGGTCAGGAAAAAAAATCTGGAGATTTGCCTTGAAAAATCTGGAGATTGGGTGAAAAGTCGGGAGATTTTTCCAAAGCACGTAAATTCGTGATTTGAAACTCCAAATTGATTCTTTTTTTTTTTTCAAATAAGCTTTAAGCCTTGTAAATTAATTAAATTGATCATGGGCCTACATGACACAGTTAAAATTAACAATCTATAATTATGGATAATTCTAGAAATAGTGCCTGATATTTTAAATTTAGGGGCCCGAAAAAAATTTGATATTATCATTCTTCAGTACTGATTGAATCAAAAATAATGTCAAGGTGAAATGATGTTTGAAAACAAGAAAGCAAGCATGATCCCAGCCCTCTAAATTAAATGGTACCGGTAGGCCTACATGTAATATTAAAAATCAGTATGTTCTGAAAGAAATATTTAGTAAATAATGTGTACTGGCAATGTTACTTTTTCCAAAGGTGTAACTCATGACATGTTAAATATCTCCAGTGCGATCATTAAATACTTTTCCTGCAACACTCTCACGAAGTATTGAACTGAATTTTCCGCTTCCATTTTGACTTTCTTCAGATATGGAAAGACTTGTAATAAGTAAGCCTGTTATGCAGGCAATCAAATGAATGTTAACAGACTACAGTAAAATTACAAAACGATTTTATGAAACGAAGTTTGAGTTTACATAAGAATTAGACATCCAGTCGGGCAATGATAATATTATTAGGTGATGAGATTAACGCATGTTACCGACGATCAGGATACAAGTGATAATAGATATTTTGTTGATTTATGGTAGAGAATTTGAACATTGAAAACGGTAGGTCCCGTGAAAATTTGATCAGGAAAAAAAAAAAAAAAAATCGGTAGAAACCCGACAACATCGGTAGATTACACATGTATGGCCTAGATCAAAACTTCTTTCATTTAATTTCACTTATCTCTTTTCATGGTATTTATAAACTTACATCTTCGGAATGATCTGTTCTAAATCTTTCATCATCGCTATCAATATCATCATCATTATCTAGTGAACTGTGATCACTTTCATTACCATTACTGGTACCATTATCACTATCAGGCACCTCACCTAAAATTAAACATTATTACCAATGATACCACTGTTATTACATATTATATAACTTAAATTATAACTTCACTATCATATCATTATCACATATAATATCATATCATTATCACATACAAAACCTAATATATAAACTATTATCATCTAAATAACCTGAGATATAACTTCATCATCAGATGATAACCTAAAAAATAACTTATATATAGCCATAATTATCGAATAGATAACCTGAAATATAATATCACCACATAAGTAACCTGAAAAATAAAACATTAGCACATAAATAACCTCAATATAATGATATCATTACTCATTTAATACAAATACAACAACATTATTCGGATTATTTTGAGAGTGACCTCCACTTACTTTGATTAGAAACATGAAGACAATCGGGAACATGTCTATCTGATAATGGTAGAGGAAACGTAACAGCACTATCAGTGTTTTCTAGAGGTAGTTTGTTTCTGGGACAACATTTTCTCATTATAATACTAGCTAGTAATATCAAACTCTCCATTTCACGACTTTCTGATATATCTTGACATGTTTCATACAGAATTCTTATACCATCTGATTCTAATAGAGCTTTTCTTCCTGATTCTAAAACAGTTGAATAGATAGATTGATAGAATAGATTGATTGAACAGATTGTCAATACAGTATAAGACTGTTGGATTTGGCAGTCATTGAATGATGTTTAACCAAAATCATGTAACTGTTTACCTGATCCATGTTTAGTACTGTATGATCAAGCTTCCTTTCTGTCTTAAAGTTTATGTGTAAACCATGCAAACAAGATCCTATATTCAAAATCAGTTTTTGTACAAGATTTTCAATACTTACTAAGATTTGTGATATTTTTAAGAATATGTAGTATGGATTTCTTCAAGTTATTATATTTATGTTTTGTATCAAATTGATGCCATTCTGTATATAATGTTAATAATGTAGTAACTCCTCCCATTCCTATAGTTCTTGCTGAATTACTCTCTGAAATACATTTCAAAAACTTTTTATTCCTAGTAACAACCTTCAATGTAAAACATTGATAATACTTTATCAATCCAGCGACCATCAAGAAAATTGGACTGCCATAAAATTTCATGCATTTTGCATCTTGGCTGATATTTATTTCTAGACATCAGAGTGATTCAGAGCCACAACATTTCATCACCCAATATCTATACAATTTCATTAGAAAATCAATTATTACTTCAGCTTGAAAATCAAATAAATAGTCTTTGAATTTAGCCTTGATAAAATAGAACGATGAGTTATCAGACGACAATCCATCTTGAAATCACGGAAATGAATTATGGAAACAAATACTTACTTGATTTAGTGAGATTGTTTAAACTATCTAAAGCTAATTTTAGAACTGTTGTATGTTTTTTACCACATAACGCTATTATCTTAAACAATATACTAATAGAGTTATGTTTACCAACATAGGATGCATTAACACCTGAAATATTGATAGCATGTCTTCAATTAATAAATATTCTTTTGAATTTTTCATACAGTATCTAATTTGTTTATTCTCCAACATGACTGTTAATATTGGTCATTGTAATAATATATTATCTTACTAGTATATATGAGGGCATTCACTATGATAGTTCACAGTAAATACCATGACATTTTAAAAACTTTGATATATACAATGAAATATCGTAAATTGTTCAGAAAAGATATTATGAGGAATTTGATTAATTAGAAATTGAAAACTCAGGTACTATAATCCCAAATTTGTAGCTTTCGCAAAAAAAATATTTAACTGCAACTTTCTAACCGATTTACTATGTTTGTATCAGATTAATTTCTAGAAATCTGACTGGTTTATATTATTACTTTAAAATATATTTATCACATTTATATCTTTGCAGTTATCTGAGGATATGATATTTTACTAAATCACATCAGTATATATATATATATATATAGTATATTCAGTAAAATCATATATTATAAAAAACAACTTACTGTTTGAGGTATAGTATTTAAAAACTTGTAATAAAATCTGCATGTTTTTAAAACTACTGGTGTTACTCTTTAACAAGTTTAATGTTAACAACAAAACATTGTTTAATCTGGCTTTCACAGCAAACTTTCTATCTGTAAATGAATAAACCATAAATAACAACTTCAGATGAGGTTATCATAAAAAAAATGGAAACACTTTTGATAAAGATAGCTTGCCAGGCAAGGTAACATACGCCCACTGGCAGCTGTCAGAAATGATTAAACAGTCTTTAGTGACTACAGGGTTGCACAATATAGCTAATAGAGTGAAACGTCAAGTCAGACTCGATATTTCGGTGAAATATTATCCGATCATCACGAAAATCAATAGATCATCATGAAAATCGATAGATCATCATGAAAATCAATAGGGATCATCTTCATAACGACATAGACATACAAAATAAAAATCAAAAGAATCTGTAGAGAATTGAAGCCTGTAGAGTGAGCACGAGTTGCACAATATAGCTAATAGAGTAAAACGTCAAGTCAGACACGATATTTCGGTGAAAAATTATCCGACCATCACGAAAATCAATAGGGATCATCTTCATAACAACATTGACATACAAAATAAAAATCAAAAGAATCTGTAAAAAATTGTAGCCTGTAGAGTGAGCACGAGTTGCACAATGTAGCTAATAGAGAAAAAACGTCAAGTCAGGCACGATATTTCGGTGAAAAATTATCCGATCATCACGAAAATCAATAGGGATCATCTTCATAATGACATTGACACACAAAATAAAAATCAAAAGAATCTGTAAAAAATTGTAGCCTGTAGAGTGAGCACGAGTTGCACAATATAGCTAATAGAGAAAAACGTCAAGTCAGACACGATATTTCGGTGAAAAATTATCCGATCATCACGAAAATCAATAGGGATCATCTTCATAACAACATTGACATACAAAATAAAAATCAAAAGAATCCATAAAGAACTGTAGCCTGTAGAGTGAGCACGAGCCAAATGTGAACGGACGGACCGACGGGGTGATTACAATATACGCCCATCTTACGTGTGGGCGTATAAAAACAATAAATTGCAATTTAAAAGAGTGATCTAAATGTTATGTATTCAGATATCTAGCGAACTCACTTTGAAATCATCATTTCATTCTCAGTTCTGAATCACATATAATCTACAATAGTTGAATAAATATTCCAGGAAAAAAAATGATTTACCTTTATGCCCAATACGACCCAATATACAATGTATTGTTAATTGGGCATCTTCTGGTAAAGTATTATCAGCACTGACAGCTTGTCTTAGAATATTGAACAAAACACTTGATACACCATGGTTTACCAATATTGATGCTCTTTTCCCAAAAGCTATATAATGTAATATAATAATACAATAAATTCATTCTTTATTACGGAAATAACATAAAAAAAACTCATCTATATACAGAAATATAGCTTGCCAGGCAAGGTAACATACGCCCACAGATAGCTTTGATTGTAAGTATTATGAAATTTGATATATTTACCATCTTCATAATGACATTGACACACAAAATAAAAATCAAAAGAATCTAAGAATGTAAAGAATTGTAGCTTGTAGAGTGAGCACAAGTTGCACAATATAGCCAATAGAATAAAATTTCAAGTCAGACAGGATATGTTGGTGAAAAATTATCCGATCATCACGAAAATCAATAGGGATCATCTTCAAAATGACATTGACATACAAAATCAAAAGAATCTGTAAAAAAGTGTAGCTTGTAGAGTGAGCACGAATTGCACAATATAGCTAATAGAGTAAAACGTCAAGTCAGACACGATATTTCCGTGAAAAATTATCCGATCATCACGAAAATCAATAGGGATCATCTTCATAACAACATTGACATACAAAATAAAAATCAAAAGAATCCATAAAGAACTGTAGCCTGTAGAGTGAGCACGAGCCAAATGTGAACGGACGGACGGACCGACCGACGGGGTGATTACAATATACGCCCATCTTACGTGTGGGCGTATAAAAATGATTAATAATAAAACTTTAGGAAACATCAAAAAACAAATTACACTTTAGAAACTAAATGAAATAGCGTTCATACTATACTTCAAATAAAATGAATGTATTTTTACGTTCTATTGCTATACTTTACAATTATACATAAAACATATCTTACGTGCTTTTCCCAATAATTCATTAATAATATTGATAACAGATATCACAACATTGTCATCATATATAGTCTGAAATAATCAAATAAAACAGTCATTTTAAATTAAAAGGTAATCTCTATACAGCCAATAAGAAGAATGAAATAATAATTTAGTGTCAGAGGTGAAGAAGTTTATTATAACTATTTCTGAAAGCACTGGCCATTGCCACAAATTCAGAGATCTGCTCCATAAAATCTGGGATATTTAGTACATGTAGTATACCTCACCTGTAATATATTGACTAATATTTCGATATTATTAGATTGTTTTAGAATAATATCTTTCTGAGCCTTATCTATATCAAAAGAGAAAAACAAAATAACAAATAGAGCCGGGTTTAATCCTTTGAGCGAGTGTGAAAATATAAAACATCCTATATCCTGAACTGCAAGTAATATGACTTAACTAAGCATACAATGTTAACATGTAACATAGGTATATTTCAGGTAATGATTTGCCCACAGAGTATTGGCTAGTGTTGTAAAGCATATAAACATGTTTGTTTTATTAAGTTTCAACTCCAGTTGCTCAATATCATTAATGCCTGTCTAAAGCTCAAAATGAATGTGTATATGTTTATTTTATAAATAAAATACTCTTTGCACAAATTTACTAACACAACAAAAACATAAACTTTTTTAAAACTGTAATCTATTACATTAGTTTTGACCAAATAATTGTACATTATAAGACAGTGCTATCAATTTATATCTGAAAAAGAAAATCCTACCCTGTGAAGAAATAACTGTTAATAATTTAGAAGTAACATATCGTATCTGTGTTAATTCTTCTGATATATCAGATTTCTTGTTTCCTGCTGTTCGACTCAATGTCTTTTCTAACAATTGGAACAAGCTATTCAAACGAGTTCTGAAAAACATTTGAAAAAAGACATTTTGATCTAAAGGCAACACAATCTTATGTTTAGTAGAACAATAATCAGCATTGTATAATGCAGAAAACAAGTTTTTAAAAAATGAAATGATATAAGCTAATATTATATCCGTAATATTTCATTGTCTATGTCATGTCTGTGGTGGGGTCTGAAAATACTGACTGGCAACTCAACCAAGATTTCTTTGTACAGTAGTGTAACTTATACTTGTGCATTTAAGGACTCAACAACGAATTTCGTTAAAATAAAATGTCTTAGATGTTTCTTCAGATATTCTATCAAATTAGTTTGTTTCGACTTTTCTTTATGGATCCCTCACTTTGACGCATATTTCATGAGTAACCAACTCGACTGTTGCAAAATGTGTCACTTATTTTCGTGTACAATGTTTGATTTATATATAAGTTGAGAAAAACCCCATTGTATGGATACCTAGTGGTAGAATTAACTTCTCTTAGTATTATCTTTCATAATATTTCATTATAAATTATGAAAATTCTTTTAAAGAACAATGATTTGTAACAAAAATTAGTTACTGTCAAAATAAGAAGTAAAAGTACCGTACTTTATTGCTAAAATTCATTGAAACAACATAAGAATATGGCCTACAGAATTTTTCTGCTGACATGGAATCCGCTCGTTTGTCATGACACTTTGTTCACTGGAATATAATTCTAGCAGACGAAACTTGGAATTCCGATTGCAGCTGGGGATTATAAGATAATTTGGTAGATAGAAAATTTAGATATTTGGTAATGACCGAAAACTGCCATGTTAGAAAAAGATTATAAATATTCTGCAGGTTGAGTTTGTAGAGATAATCCATGTTTGTTAAAACATGCATATGCGGAGGACATTATTTATCATTTCCTGAGATGCACGAAATCAAGTTCTCATGCATGTGATTGTATAATAACCATGAAATTGTGATTTTAAACACAGGTACATGTACAGCAGCATGCTTACCCAACTGATCTGTCAGCTGATCTACATTCCTCTGATGCAGCTGCCATTTTCTACCAAAAAAAACCCAAAAAACAATAATTTATACCAAACAACAGAAAGTTCTTTCTCCCAAAATATAAAGTGGATATCCACTGACATGTTTATACGAGAACATATAAAGTGTGTAAAGGCCTTGGTAAGGATGAACGGTTTTCAAGTTTTGTCTTTTGAAGTGATGTTCAATAACATGGAGTGACTTTTTCTATTTGACATTTTCTTCGTTGGATGAATATACTAAAGACATGCCCTGTGGGATATTTGCGAAGGGGGGCCTTCTTCAAAAAGCATATCTCGGCATAATCAAGACAGAAATGAATATCCTTAGATTAATAAAACAAAAGAATAACAAACTTTTGACAGCTATTTGATTACATCGTTACTGGCACTAGGTGGCGTTGTGTGTATACAAGAAGAGTTATTCCCCATTACGATAATTCGCCACAAAGCCAATCTGTCCTTTTATTGCGTTCAAAATCGTCCAAGGATATTGTGAAATGGTATTTGTAATTATCTTCAACTCCTATGGTCGAGACTTGGAAAACACGGCGCACTTTTTTGGTGGATAAGGCTATTTGGATATTATCTTAACTTTTATATATAAAGGCCAATATTTCGCATGATAACATTGGCTTCGAAGATAATCTTATGCTAATAGATTTATAGTTTAGATGGCGAATATAAATGTTCTCCGTGTTTTTGAATAATTATGTAGGATTTGCTACGCTACGCTACAATTACAAATCTTAATACATTTGTTAATATGAATGCTTTTAGGCCTAACATAGGATTTTGAATTTTATGGCAATGCAAGACAGACTTAAATCGGGAAACAGGCCTAACCCTGAATTAGGTTTGATGTATTATGTCACTTCCTGAAGTGAATTGAATGGGCGGGTTTCAACCGCCCCAACCGCCTACTTTCATATATCAAATTTAAATTAAATTCACAATATTCTATTGCTGGACCCTAGCGAACTTGCATATTCTGAATTAGCCCACATCAGGTAAACTCATTTTAGTGCGTCTAGGCTATTAGACAGGGTTTGAAAATAAGATTAGAGCAAATCTAGATAGATCCAGTAGTTAATTAAAATCAACTGCCTTTTTAAAAACAGGTTGACAGTGTATAGCCTATTGACATTGTCTTCAGAAAAAAGAAATATAAAGACACATTAAAGTAAAGGAAAGCCCTACCGCAAGGTTGTAGTTTGAGCGTTCTACTGGATCGCATTGGACGTTGGATATTTCACCGCAAACTGCGCTCACCAAACAATAAACCAAACATTAAAGGAACACTGAAAATAATCTAGAATTCTTTAGTTTGTTCTCTGCCAGTCTATTCCCGAGTTTTAGCAGCCAAATGGATGAAGTAATTGTCAAATTGTTTCCAACTTATGACCTACTTAGAAAACTATATCGATTTTATTTACATATTATAAGATTTACTATTAATGGTTATATTTATTGAAATGTTGGTACTTTGTTAGTGCTAGTAACCTATAGTTTGTAATAAAGGGTGATTGTCATTGCAGTCAGATATACAGTTTTTTGTGTAGACCTTACCTTTAACATATAAGTTGGAATACATATTGTCTGAAATGAGATGCGATAGCACGCTTTCTGATGAAACACTTGTGCTAATTAAAGGACATAAAATCCAATATGGTTAAAGTGACAATGATACTACACAGTGATCGAATCAAACTAATTCTACACTACTCTCTTTTCTCTTTTTCTTTTTAAAAACCTATAGAAGTAGCATTTAAAGTGTTCTCCTTACATGGCTAATCCACGTGACGCAGCGAAATACGCTTGCTCGATAACCTGGAGGCGTTGGGGATAGATCCTCACATAGGTCGAGATAAATCTTGTCAGTGGCGCAAAATTTGAGTTGCTAAGATAGAAAAGGCTTAGAACGCACTCCGATGATACAATGAACTGATATATTGTATCTTTAAAAGCAGTCAGTCTGAGCCGGTTTACAATTATATTTCTCAAGACGTTCCCAAATAAAAAAAACATCTCTGACTGTTTCAAACTAGAATGAAGCCGTTTTAAACGTAGACCACTTTCTTATAAATACCAACAGGACATAGATTAATACACTTTTTGTTCGGAGTTCACTAACCATGTACTTCTTAGAACCAGACACTGTGAGGATTGACACCGTTCTAGAGCACGCCAACATCATCAACCAATTACAGGCTGAGCTGAAGGACGACGGAACAAAAACTGAATATGAAATAATAACCAGACCTATAGCCTTGTACCCAAAAGAAAATTGTGCTTATGATAACTACAGTTTTCTCAACGATGAAATTATTACCAGAGTAGATACAAAATCGCCGGAAACAGAATTTGATGAAGGAACGCAACGTGGTACGGATACCAGAAAATCTCAAGATTTGAGTAAACCACCAACAGAATCAACACAGTGTCCCGAAGATATTGCTGTTACTGTCAGTGTGTAAGTACTTCTTTATGCTAATAAACACAAACAAAATCATGGGTGGAATCAAGCCAAAAGAAATTGGCATATTTAGCTATGAATGACTGACTATCGAGAGTGCCGGTCACTGATTCACTATACAAACTTTCAATCATAAAATGCGTAAACCTGCAATTCATTTATATATGTTTTATCACAGCCTTTCTTGAACTCGAGAATATAAAAGTAATATGCCAACATATCTCCACCAGAAGCCAAATCGTTATCACCCGATACACCAACTGTCATTGGTACTGTCAATACCTTCTTTCAGATCACCGTCTACGTCTATCAGCACGAAGCTCAAAGTAATTGTAACTGTACTGAACTGTGCTATGACAGCATGCTCTATTGGTTTTGTCTATAGTTTGAGTGTGATGTTCGTCGACATCATCGAAGAATTTCAATCATCTAGAGCTGAGACATCATCGATCCTGTCTATTTCCAGCGCTCTCATGTTTGCATTAGGTAAAAAAATTTAGTTAAGTAATTTTGTTCGCATAACTCTTATAACGCAATCTGTTTCAGTTCTGTTCACTACCGATAAAATGATACAAAAATTAAAATAACTATTTTAATACATAAAGAATTTTATGTTAATTTTATCCATAGGAAAAGCATGCCTTCGGTGATATTTTAAGGTTGCTTGACCTGTAGATGCTATAGTATCTGAAGCCTGTTACCACACGAGATTCGAGACTTGGATAATAAGATTTTTATTTCAAGCTAACTAAAATATTAAGAGAAAGTTAGGGACACCCTGAAGGTAAATCGTACTATTAGTTTCAGCAGTTTCATACCATACCATTAGTCGCTGTATTTGTGAACGTAAGTTGTAGACGTCTCCCCGAACACTTACAACCATGGGAAATGTTTGAAAGCCGGAAAGGCTGAAAAAATGTGTGTGGGAAGACTTTTTACAACACGTTTGACCAAGGATCGTATGGTTACAAGGACAGAGCCTACTCAGACCTGTGACGTGAACACCGAGTATACTTTCTTTATTTTGCTCCCGTCCATCTTGATTTTCATTGTAACGGATACGGCTATGATTGTATATAATGGATGTTGTTGTTACTACTTAATGAAATTCCAGGTGGTGTTTGGGGGCCATTGATGACGAAGTTTAATAGTGGATATATTTGTATGGCTGGAGGTCTGATCATCCTTATCGGATGTTTGATTAGCGCTTTCACCACCAGTTTGCCTTTACTAATAGCTAGTCTAGGTGGTCTCACAGGTAATGACATTCTTTCTGGTAAAGAATCTCTGCTAGCTGAAAGATAGCAGAGCGGCTCATCTGAATACATTCTGCGTTTTAAGGCTACTGCTTCCACTTTATATAACCATTCTTCTCATTACTTTTATTAATTAATCTTCCATCACTGGCTTTTAGATTAAAGGGTAACTTAGTCTCAAAAAGTCTCAAAATCAGTAATAGTGATCGCAGCTCAATGTCGAAATTTGAGCCTTGAAATCCGTTTGAAAGTTATAATGACGGCTCGTCTTTTCTTGAGACTCTGAAATATATAGAAAAGACATATATAAAAATAGAAGTAAAATTCTTCGTTTGGGGTATTTTTTAAGAAATTAATCGATTTTCGTACATTTCTAGTGCTTCTTGAGACTTTACATATTCTAAAGGCCCAAAATCAACCCTCGAAAATAGCGAATCTGTCCCCTCGAAGTCATTCTTGTTAATTTATTTCAGGGATTGGTTTGTCAATTCCATTCTTTCTCGCTTTTGTTAGTGTTCCTGAAATTTATAACCAACACAGCTACATTATGATGTCTGTGGTTAGTATAGCACCTGGAATTGGGTCTTGTGCGTTCCCTTACGTTACTCTACTACTAATGGAAACGTATGGATGGCGGGGAGCATTATTGATAATTGGTGCAATATTTTCCAACTGTATTCCAATCGGACTAATTAACGGATATGTCAAAAAGCGACTTCTTGTTGGTCATGGACATCCAACCATAAACATTAGAGATCTCCTTTCGTTACCCTTGTTTAAAAACACAAAGTACCTCATATCTGTGTCTGCTACGATGTTCTTCAGCTTGCTTGGTCCAACAACATTGCAGGTTTATGTTGATATGATTACAGAAAAGGGATTCAGTCTGACAGCCGGATCAGTACTGCTTTCAACCTATGGATTCTCTGATTTAGGAGGACGAGTAATTGGACTTGTTGTTTTTCCCCAAATCAAATTGAACAACAAAATTAAATGGGCGTTTTGTATCGCGGTCTTGTCAATTACGCCATTATTGTATACAATATTCTTTGAATATGAATATCTTCTAGCCATTACGATTCTCTTTGGACTGTCTTGGGGAATGTCCATGTCGTGTTATCCTTCTATGATAATGGAATCTACTGGACCGAAGCATATTTCAAGTGCTCTAGGCTACTGTAATTTCATTGATGGTGCTATTAGCCTACTTGGTGGACCAGCTGCAGGTAGGACTATGTAGTAATTTCATATGGGATAACATGGAATGATGGGTAAATTAATCCCAAGTGTTTATCATGGTTCTGTCAAGAAACTTTAGTGGATTGCAATGGAATCAATATTTAGATTGTCTAAAAGTTGATTTTACGTTTATCATAAAATTGTTTTCCCTTTTTCCGCTACTTTGGTTTTAGATTAAATAATAACTGGTGTTATTATGGGTAATGACAAATGTAGTTACAGTCTAACAATTTATTCACTTTCCAGGACTCATCAAAGATGCTACAGATTCATATACCTTGGTCTACCATCTGGCGACTGCTACGACTGGTATGGGTAGTTTGGTAATGGTCATGATGCTGCTCAAGTTAAATTGGACTAAGAAAAGAGGGAAAAAGACACCCGTTCCTGTTGAAAATACAAACCATATTTAATTGTGACAATCATTTAACTTTTTTTAACACTGGAATACAATAAGTGAATTATAATAATGCAATTTGATCAAATCATAAGCATGTCAAATGAGTTAGGAATGTATTGTTTGAAGCTATCAAACTGTAAAGAAGTTTTGATCTCGACAATTAAAATTCAATCATATTATATTCTTTATATTTGTTTTATGGTAGCTTAAGATGTTCTCCCACGCCAGCCTAAAGCAATGACCAGGAAATGAGTAATTGAAAACTTCCACTCTCATTATAACTCGAGGGAAATAGCAAACACAATTATTTATCGCAAAAACCAAGTGCAGAAACTGGCACCTAAAATCCGGGCTCATGACTGATGTCCCGGAAATAATGAGCTTATGGTAAGAATGATAGAGGCAAGCGACCTTATAACAGGAGCTGTGAAATTTACAAAACTAAAATTCAGAGGCAGATTAACCTATAATATAGGCAAACAAGGCAGTTGCCTTTCGGCCCATGGAAAATTCGGCCCATGACAAAGTTTGTAACAGTAAAAATTATCAAACAGTTAATAAATTTCAACAGGCCCACCGAAAATTGTCCTACTATTAGGAGCGTGATGTGTGAGAATCGACTAAATTGTTTGGGCCTAATGGTGATCAATGCATACGATTGATGCTGATGAGCTGATCGCAAACTTCATGCCATAAAAGTGTAATCACACCATGCCCCCTCCATAAAATGAGAAATTAGGCCCTCTACCGTTCGTTTGACTGTGGCCCAACAAGTCCAAAATCCGCCACTGATAAAATTGTGTACCCAACTGAAAATAAGACCGTACAAAATCGTGATTCGCAATTTCAGAACCGCACGCCTACCTCCGTGGCTGTTAATTGCAAATCCTACCATCAGTCGTTTCAAAGAGCGAATCCAGAATGACTGAATGTGACATCCGTCCTGTATAGTAATTTATGTACACATGTATCCACAAAATATATTTAGCAAAAATACACATACACTAACCTGCGAAATTTTGTGTTTTGGTAAAATGTAGTAAAGTCAAGTTACTGATGGTTTTGTTCCCGTACTCCTAGCTCTTTGTTCAACTTGAATAGAGCATAGAAAGCCCGAAACTAGAGTACACACATTTTGTACAAAAGCATGTTGTACACTTTGGAATAAGTCTTTGGTAAGCTGGTGACGTAGGAGAATCTTTGACTAGAATCTTTACAGAGCACAGTCAGTGGCATATGGGTTGCATTTTGCACTTTGGTGCAATACTAAACGCCAAGACGAATCAAAACCTTGAGCAAGCAGAATGAAGAACTCTAGAGACTGGACGAAGTGGATTTATTAATGCAAACTTTAGCACAGAAAAACTCAAAATATGATATAATTAATATTAACAGTGAAGATATTCTATTATTGTAATTGATATTACCAATATAATTTGCATGATTATCTTTGATCCCTCCATTTGACTAACATTAAAATAACTCAATTGGCAGAAGAGAAGAAGGAAGGGCATGAATCAATTGATTGATGATTAGCAGTATTTATACTATTGTCTTTTTAAGATTGTTCCCTTTCCGACCCAAATACCCACAGTGTATTGCCCCTTCCATTCATTCACGTTTGTAATGAGGATAGACTTAGGTTGCGGGGAAGCCGGAGTGGCTAAATTATTTATGTGGCAGCAATCTTCCAATTTTCAGCTAAATAAAAAAAATCTCGGGAGGATTATGGGATTCAAGATGGCCTAGGTTGCAAAGAAACAGATTTCGCTGACACCCCTTATGAGGGAATGCACGGGTTACCTAAATAAAAGACATATCCTTGACAGCAATGATATAATTGATATAAATGATATTTTTGCTTGTGAAGGGGGAAGATTCTGATTTTTCCACGGGGTTCAAGGTTACGTCTTAAAATGAAAATTGTAGCTGTAATACACATATACACACATACATCTTGAGTTTTCTTTCATCTTATACATTGTAAGAATATTATTGACCATTTAATGTTGGGGATTTAAACACTTGCGTGATCTAAACTGGGATAGCTACATTTACCTTTTGAATAAGATATTGCATGGTGACATCTGGATGACGTAAATAAGATGATATTGCATCAGCAAAAATTATATCAGCTGATACATAAGAACATAATAAATGAATTACAGAGTGAGATAAAGCATGGAAACACAGTTCAAATTGAGACTGAGAATATACTATGGTTCATTAAAAATATAAGTTCATCATTTCACCACAATATAGCAATAGGATACATATATTAATTCTTAGGGTTGGGCATCGAAAGACATTTATCTTCGAACGTATCTAGTTTGCTAGCCATATATCCCTGGACACTGAACTCAAGAAGTGGACTTTTAATTTTAATTAAGGAATAATGGCTTTAGGTGATGTAAAAAGTAAGAGCAACCCAGTTGAGGACTTGCAGCTAGGAAGGAAGGATAAACGTGATTCTGAGATGCAAACAGACATTGCACACGAGGAAACCCATGCAGAAGCATATGATAATATTGGCTACAATGACGATCACGAGCTACCCATTCCTGAGAAACCACCTCCAAACAAACTTAATGTAAAAGAGATTCAATTTGAAGACGAAAACGGAATATCACCAATAGAAGGTGTTCAAAGCACTATAACCACAATATCTAGTTCATCCAATGACATTTCTCTAACATTTAAAGATAAGGGCGCTAAACCAACAGAGGACACTGTGGTCAAGATACAAGTGTAAGTACTGATATTCCATTTAATAAATATCAACAAACGTTATGCTTTCAAATTTTGATAGGGGTCATGGAATTCAAGTTGATTCGTGTCCAGATAACATGTCCCATGTAGCCGAGTGTCATCAGGTCTTCCTAAAGAGTACCCTACCTCGATTACGACGTAGTAAGTAATACAGCAGATCCTAAATATTAAATATTTTGTTAAAGTATGATATTGATAGATGGACCGGTTCTGAATCGGTTGAGAATAGCAAACATCTGTCATAAATTTTACAAGTATCAGAATCGACATTGAATCGGTTAGCAACTTTTCTATCAATTCAGAGACCAAGAACCAATATTAAGTAGAAAACTGCAGATATTATTAACAATAGCCAATTGTACTATGGTAACAATACCAATCGGAATCTTATATGCTCTTGGTGTTCTATTTGTTAATATTATTGATGAATTCCAAGCAACTAGAGCTGAAGCTTCACCAGTACTATCAATATATACAACTCTGCTGTTCGGTTTAGGTAATTATATTACTATTTAACTTCATTTGGTTCAAAAGGATTCTTTTTATCTCAACAAGCAAGGCAGTTCTTCCAAAATTGATGCTGTTTGTGTGGTCCAGAAGGTAAAAATATAGCTGCATCGAATCATTAATTGGGCTCAAATAAAAGTATCTGGTTTGAAAACCCTTCTATTTGGCAAGGCACCACAGAATACAGATGGAACTTGAAACATTTTGAAAATTGTTTTTCCAAGGTGGAGTATTTGGTCCAGTTATAAATAAATATAATGGTGGATATGTTTGTGTTATAAGTGGATTTGTAGCGTTTGCTGGTTGTATTATCTCATTCTTTGCAACATCTGTAGTGATACTGATTTTCTCCAATGGAGTGCTTACAGGTGAGTTGTGACGCAGTAACACTGCAAGACCGTAATGATTTGATCTTTTTAAATCAATTTTCATTGATTATTTCTAATCTGAATATTTAAGACTTGCCGTTCAATTACACCTTCCTTTACATAGTACATAGATGACGTTTTGTCACGGAATAACTCCGCTTTTGGAGACTATGTAGATAAAATCTTCCCAGGAGAGTTGGAAATTAGGGACACCATTGATTCTAAGACTAAAGCGTCCTACTTGGATTTGCTTCTTGAAATTGTCAACAACCAGGATCTTTGTGTCAGATTATGACCAACACGACGACTGATTTCCCCGTAGTAAATTTCCCATTCATATGCAGTAACATACCACACTCATCAGTTTATGCAGTTTACATTTCATTGGTCATCCGCTATTCTAGGGCTTGTTCATTTTATGAGGATTTCCTATATCGCTATAGGTCGAGTATTAACTTTGAAATTGCTGAAACAACGTTACTTGACACACAAACTTCACGTCATGTAGGACATTTTATGGTCATTATGCAGAACTCCTTTATAAATAGAATTAATCTGTTTCGGACATTTTGGCTGATTTGTTTTTGGTCAGGCCTGAATTGATCTGGTTATATCTCATGATTTTTACCATTGTGGTAGTGGCGGGTGTCGCGCGCGAAGCAGACCATGCTTACTCTTTTCGAAACACCTTTGGAGGAGTCCACTACCACACAAGTTCCACATTCTATTTTGCCATACTTTGGATGAGATTTTGATTATTGCTTGCTTGTACGGATTTTTTATGTAAATTGATCGTGTTTCAGCTGTCGGATTGTCAACGCCATTCCTGCTACCATTTGTAATAGTTGGAGAAATATTTGAAGAGAAAAGACGAGGATTCATGATAACTATTATAAGCCTAGCTCCTGGAATTGGTACTGTCCTGTTTCCCTTCTTAACAGGATTTCTCTCGGATAAATATGGGTGGCGGGGTACCATCTTGATATACGGTGGACTCGTTCTTAATGTTATTCCCATTGGATTCCTAAATGCTTCTGTAAAAAAGACGCTGAACAAATCTCATCACGCGTCACCCAAAAGCCTGAAAGACATTTTCACTTTTTCACTTTTTCGGAAAAAAGAGTTTTTAGTACTGGTGTTTTGTATATTTCTTCTTAATACCCTATTTCCAACTATTAACTTGTTTTTCATTGACATGATCCGAGACAAGGGTTTTGACATAGCTACTGGTTCGGCGTTATTGTCTATTAACGGGTTTATGAACGTCGGTGGAAGACTGGTAAATATGGCGATTTCACCATTCATAAAACTCTCTAGAATGGTTCAGTGGACAGTATTTCTGTTTATAGTTTCTGTAACAGTTTCCTTCTATGTGGTATTCAATGACTATGCGTACCTTCTTGGAACTTCTATTGTGTATGGATTCTTTTGGGGAATGTGCATTATTTCCTACCCTGCAATGCTGTTGGATATAGCTGGTCAAAAGAGATATGCAAATGCTATTGGATATACCAACCTTATTGGTGGTATAAGCGGGTTGTTTGGAGCTCCAGCAGCAGGTAAATATATTGTTAAAAGTTATATATTTTGTAATTACCTTGCCATTGCAACATAAATCACTCATGTTAATCGCTAAAGCACTTAGCTGTGTAAAACATTAAACTGGTTGTTCTTCACTTCATTGTTTTATAAATTTACTTAATTCGTTACTTTTTTCGTACTATGGCTTCAAATATATTAAAAGTACCCTCACTTTTGAGCCTGTATTTATATCATTGTCCTTTTCTAGTTGGATAAATTCTAGAGTCTTAGATTGTATAAGTATCATTAAACTAAGAAACCAGATCATTATTCCTGGATACGGATTAAAAGTTTTTTGTTTTCTATTTATAGGTTTTATTAAAGACACGACAGGATCTTATGACTATGTTTACTATGGAACAACTGCTCTTGGTACATTAGCTAGCATTCTACTTGCATTAGTCATCTGCAGAAAAAGCAGGCGTAGGAAATCAGAAATAAAGGAAAAAGAAGTCGATTCTACAGATTTATAAACTAAAAAAGTGTTTCAAATACAAACTTGTGCAAGGCAATTGCGATCGTCAAATTACATACATGTATGTATATTTAACAAGCGCTGAAAGCAAAAAACAGACTCTTTGTGCATACATCAGTCAAAAACAACAACCAGTACCGTTCTGATAACTTTCTACAGTATTATCATATTACCCCCTTTCGCATTGCAAAAGTAATTCGATTCTATCCAGTTCTATCCGAATAACGTCCAGAGTGGAATTGTCTTACTAATTAAAATATACAACTCAACCAAGGTTTGATCCCTCTTTTTCAATTCATTATGAATTATCAATTTTATTACCTGGAATGTATTTAAGAACCTATGTTACAATAAACAATCAACTGAAAACTGTAGTTATCATTAATATTTGTACATACATTAACCAAAAACAGTGGACAGTAGATGGATTTTCAGCAGTTATATTGTTCATGATGTGGTCCAAACTATCTTTCATTCAATACCTTCTGTTTCCATCACTCTACATCAAAGAGTCGATACATTTGCCCTCGTTGAGTACCTTTTGCAGATTGAGATCCGTGACCGTCTGATTGATACCATACTTTACAAATAGCATCAGAGCAGATACTACAATTTCTTTTACAAAAATCTGCCCATTCTAGAGATAAGAGATGTATAAAGATATATGTGTGACTTGCTGTTAAAAATGAACAAGCAACTTCAGATTGCATCAGTACATTGATTGACCTACTTTTCAAAGAAAAGTTTATGATTAGTGGTTATCTCCCTTCAACTTTCGTTGATTACTTTTGTTATCTTCCAGTTAAAGTTTATGTTCCAGCAATAGTATTTCTTTCTCATAAAACATTTGTAAATACTCTTAATAAAGTTTACGAATTTGATGTTCATTAGTTATGCTTAATGTAATGTTTTGAATCGACCCGGATGATCAGAAATCTCTTTGTTCGAAAGAACTACATTTAAGAAATACCTGATACACAATCTTTTGGACATGACTTTCGGCATCACTCTTGATTATACGTATGTCGAGATCAGTTGATATATAGATTCAGAAAGGAGCCCATAAACTTCCTTGGTAGTCTTAACGGCTCAACAAATAAAAACCTTCTAAAAGTATAGTCTGTGTGCACCGCGACAAAACCTCACCCATCCATAATGTGCCGCTCTATTATATCCTCCAAAGCACTGTTACCTTTGTATCGTTTACAATTTTATATTAAGATGACTTTGAAGTATTGCGTAAGCCATGTAAATCGTCTGAATATTTTAGCTAAGATAAAGCATTTATAATTCCTTATCAAATTGCAATTTCATCATGACATAACATTTTGCCTTTTGCTCATACTTATCATGGATTTCTAGAACTACAAATGAAGGGTTACTATCAGTCATAGGCCGTTACTTTATCCGAGCATCACGAACGTAACGCACTTCAGTTTGAATATTTGATAACTCGTCTGTACAATGCGGCTTAGAGATGTGATAAACCATGACAACACTATTGAAAATATCCAAGTTAGACCGGCGGTTAAGAAGGAAAAGAGAGATTTTGAGATACAAACAGACATTGACGAAGAAGTGGGAACCCTGGCATATAACAATTTTGGAATTGATGACGGCCATAAGAATGGAATTCGACCTCTTGACAACTCATCACCAACTGCATCTGACGTACAATATGATGGCAGAGATGCTAGGGATGGCGATAAAAAGAACAAAGACGAACTATTTGAGGCTGCAGTAACAATTAAAGTGTAAGTTATATATGTAACTATTATATAATTCATATTTAATATTTCTCGGACAGTAGATTCTTGGTTATGAAGCAACGGCTTATGATGTAATAGTCCTGGAACAGTATTTCTATTTTTGCAGAAACATTCTATTTCAAACTTTACCTCACTCATTTTAAAAGCCACATACGAAACTACGGATGGTTCTTACATGGAAATAACATACACGAAGGTAGTTCAAAACCATTTTGAATTTCTACCTCTAACTAATAAATCGAATTTCTTAAAAAAAAAAAAAGGCCTTATATTTCAACCAAGCCATCGAATCACATGTGAAGTCATTCCCAAGCTTTTAAAGGTGATATGAAGTCTTTGCTAAAATATTGCAGCCTTATTAAGTCGAGGTAGAGATTGAAAATGGTTGTAAACTACGTTCGTGTTAGTTCCATGCAAGAGCCATACGTATTTTCGTATGTTAAAAGCCATTGACAATCTGGTTACAAAAATCGTTTCTAAAGAGATACCCTTCATCAATTCCCATATTGGTAAAAGTTTGGATAGTGAATTTTGACACCGATTCATATAAGAATCTATTTATATTACAGTGACAGTGCACCAATATTAAGTAAAAAGTTACAGATTCTGCTAACAGTGGCAAATTGTTTTATGACAATGATACCAACTGGGTTTTTGTTCAGTCTTGGTGTTCTATTTGTTAGTATTATTGATGAATTCCAAGCAACTAGAGCTGAAGCTTCACCAGTACTATCAATATATACAACTGTCTTATTTGGTTTGGGTAATTATTTTTTTAATATGTCTTTCAAACCATTAAAAACATTAACAGTAAGTCAACCAATCTATTGATCTATATTAAGAGGAAAATACCAGGCACAATACTTGTTGATACTCAGGGAAGACGCTGCTTCATTTCGAACATGTTTAGAAATCCTTCTTTTTTTCAAGGTGGAGTGTTTGGTCCAGTTATAAATAAATATAATGGTGGATATGTTTGTGTTATAAGTGGATTTGTAGCGTTTACTGGTTGTATTATCTCATACTTTGCAACATCTGTAGTGATACTAATATTTTCAAATGGGGTGCTAACAGGTGGGTCAAAGCGTTTGAAAGAGTGATTACTAACATATCTACACGTGATTGCCTTTTACTTGAAAACATGTAGTAGTAAGATTCCGGCACTGTTTAGTGTTCTTTGCCTTTACCAGCCAATGAGGTACATTTTACTGTAGATCTTTCTATATGTCTTTGATACGGTTATAACTGATATGAAACCAGATACCCAAAACAGATTTGTCTTAAGAAGTTATTTCTGATTATATATTATAAGCAAAATGATTAAACCTGACTTCACTAACCTCAAAATTTATTGAAAACAAACAAAAACAACGTCGTATTTCAATTCCAGCACTGGGACTATCACCACCATTCTTATTACCATTTGTGATGCTGGGTGAGATATTTGAAGAAAAGAGGCGTAGCTTCATGATCACTTTCATAGGATTATCTCATGGAATTTGTGCTGTGGTGTTTCCTTCTGTAACAGGTTATCTATCTGAAAATTTTGGATGGCGGGGAACCATATTGATTTATAGTGCTTTAATGTTAAATGTCATTCCGATTGGACTCTTAAACGCTTTTGTAAAGAGAAAACTAAACCAAACTCAGCATGCAGCATCACCAAGCCTTCAAGAAGTCCTAAATCTGTCCCTGTTTCGGAAACTGGACTTTTTAGTGGTGGTGTTCTGTATTTTTCTTCTGAACATTCTCTTTCCGATCATCAACCAGTTTTTTATAGACATGATCCGAGACAAAGGGTATGACATAGCTACAGGTTCAGCATTATTGTCTATAAACGGGTTTATGAATATCGGTGGAAGACTGCTTCAAATGGTCATTGCACCGTTTATGAAATGCTCCGGAATGGTCCAATGGACAATGTATATATTTATAGCTTCTGTAACCATTTCCTTCTATGTGGTATTCAATGACTATGCGTACCTTCTTGGAACTTCTATTGTGTATGGATTCTTTTGGGGAATGTGCATTATTTCCTACCCTGCAATGCTGTTGGATATAGCTGGTCAAAAGAGATATGCAAATGCTGTAGGATACACCAACCTGATAGGTGGAGTTTGTGGTTTGTGTGGGGCTACAGCTGCAGGTAAGTCGATTTAAAGGGATTGTTAAGAGGTTTATGTAAATTTTGAATGTGTATCGGGGACACTGATAGAATGATCCAGTCAGACATTCCACAAAAAGTCATATATGTTTGATCACTAATCGCAATATATGATTGTATCACATATGTGACGTCATCAAACACTTTAAGTTCGGTGGGTTCGTTTTGCCGCATTGCCCAACTTGCCGCATCGTGCCCAACTGCACAAAAATGACTTGTAAAACGAAACTAAAGGTTTCTTATAAAATCCGGAATGACCATTTGTTTCACATGTAACGAAATATTTTAATCTGTTGACCCGCATCGATTTTCTTTTTATTTATAATTTGGACCTGTTAGGGAAATCAACACTATAGTTTATTGTTAAATCTAGAATAAAATAAATACCAAGTACAAACGATCAGAACCGTAATACAAAATACATAAATTCATAAAACGAAACAAGACAAGTTCAATAAATAAAATTGGTCATAACTTGCAAGCTTCTACCTTGTCCACCAGGACATTCTTGGACTTATCTGGTCACTGCCGAATTATAGGTCTTGCAAGTTATGACCAATTTTATTCATTGAACTTGACTTTTATGGATTGATGTATTTTGTATTACGGTTCTGATCTTTTGTACTTGGTATTTATTTTATTCCAGATTTTACCATAAAACTATAGTGTTGATTTCCTTAACAGGTCCAAATTATAAATTAAAAGAAAATCGATGCGGGGCGACAGATTAAAATATTTCGTTTCATATGAAACAAATGGTCATTCCGGATTTTATCAGAAACCTTTAGTTTCGTTTTACAAGTCGTTTTTGTGCAGTTGGGCACGATGCGGCAAGTTGGGCAATGCGGCAAAACGAACCCACCGCTTTAAGTTGAATTTTAGGAACCACAAACGTCTGATTGAAAATTGGAATGGTCAAATTAATGCTGTCAGTGTAACCGATACACATAAGAAATTTAGAAAACCTCTTTACAATCGAAACACGTCCTAAACAATATGTATTATGGTCCGTATTTCACTACAGCAAGTTAACTTCGTGAATGTAAACTGAACCGACAAATCAATACTCATTCATGTGGCCATTTTACAATTTGTTATGTTCATATTCATAGAATTTTGGGATAGGCAACCCTCTTGTGTGAACAAAAATCGTTTGGATTGGTACAGATTTGGGATTTATATTGAGAGTATATATAGAAGCCCAGCGAACGATGATAACGAATCATAATCACATTTTCCTGCTTTCGGCGATGACTTAAATATTCGTGATAAAACTCTTTTTCCGGTTGCCGATAATCCGGAAACCCGGATATCCGCACGCTTTTTACTGGGAACAGAATATTTACTATGTAAAATTACCCGTTAATCTGGTGCTCCGATTCCGCACGGTTGTGATTGGGAACCAATTATCAAATTCTATAGTAATTAGTATTCATCATTCGGTCGCGTTTTACTATGAGTTCTTCTAACTGGCTTCCGGATTAGCGGTATTTATGATGTCGCGTGATTGGTGTTTAATAAATCCTCATTATGAGATTAAGCAATTAATTTAATCATCAAGTGTAAGCTATCTTTCGTTCAATCATACCTGAATACCATTAATCGTTAAGTTATACTTCAATGTCATCTTTCGTTCAGTCATACCTGAATTCTATTATTGATAGGGAACGCATCAAACGTTAGCTCTACGAAGTTACGACACGGACATTTGTGTTTATAAATCAGCGAAACTGGCTTCCCGATAAGTATTCTTCAAGATGCCTCGTTGATCGGTGTTTAATAAATCGTTATTTGAGTATATGCGGTTAATTTAATTATCACGTGTAATCTATCTTTCGTTCAGTAATACTTGAATTCAATTTTTCGTTCAGTCATACCCGAATTCCATCATGGCTACGGAACACATCAAACATTATCGCTATGATGATACGGCACGGTAATTTATGTTTATAAATTAGCGAATCCTAATTTTAAGGAATGATATTATTATCACGCTATGATAGTGAAATAAAATGAAATATTATAAACAATCGGGGTTCTCCACGACGTATTGGCCATATAAAGTACACATGTCTATCACATGTTGCGTACGTGACATTTGACAGGTGTCCTTATAGGAAGGGATATAACTCTAGTTATGGAATGGCATGTTTCAACTATCCGGACTTTCGTTAAACCGCACGATTTTATCCGGAACGGGAATTTGCGGATAAACGAGGCTCCACTGTATTATTTGCCAAATATATGCACTTTCATAATTAAACAACAACCTTCAAAGTTTTCTTTTTTCTTTGTAGGATTTATTAAAGACACGACAGGATCTTATGACTATGTTTACTATGGAACAACTGCTCTTGGTTTGTTGGCTTGTGTCTTTTTATTGATAACCATCTTCAAGAGAAGCAGACGTCGGAAATCGGATATGAAGCAAGAAGAACTCGAGTCTACAGATTTATAAACTTATATTTTTGTAGTATTAATAAGTGGCTGGCTAGTCACCTGCCAGATTTCCAATCTGTACATATGTAGTCCCTTTGATGTTTTTAGTTGTTAGTACGTCCAGGTTATTCCTAATGTTTCTAGATTATTCAG
Organism: Lottia gigantea; assembly: GCF_000327385.1. Classification (NCBI taxonomy): domain Eukaryota; kingdom Metazoa; phylum Mollusca; class Gastropoda; family Lottiidae; genus Lottia; species Lottia gigantea. Next base: position 2,390,220 of record NW_008706746.1, read on the forward strand.
ATATGTTGAAAAAAATCAAAAATTCAAGCAAACAAGGAACACGCCTCAGTATCTATAAATGTTTTTTTCCTAAAAACGTTGTGATGCGTGCTTAAAATCCTGAATATTTGCTGGATTTAACGAAGCAACCCTTGATATGTCGTAATATTCTTAGTTGTCAAAGCATCCGGATATATCACTTCAACAGAATGTCAGCAGAAACTGATACTGCGCTTTGCAACATATTTAGAAAATTATCTAGAAAATAGAATTATGTCATGGGATTGAAAACACCTCAGTACAGAATGACATTGAGATAGTAAGAGTATGGGTTTATTGTTTGATAAATAATGCATTAGATATTATTGATTTTTTTAAAATTAGAGCCTTCCAAAATACGAGAAAATGGAATTAAATATAGTGAATATGTAAATAGAAAATTATATTACTTTCATATCATTCTTTATTCACATTTAATTGATTACAATTTTGTTAAAGAAAAAATACTAGTTACATGTACGTAGTTATTTTGTAATATGGTCACAGACCGGAATTTCTTTATTCCAATATGTTCCTTTTGGGCAGGACATTTCGTAAGCAACACCGTTGGAGCACTGCCAGAATTTCGTAATGTCACGATGAGGAATGTAATGTACGTCATCTACACATAAATCTGAAAGTAAAACAGACACTTACAATTACACAAAGCTTTCGTTATTGCGGAATGGAGAGAATAAGCACTTCATCGATGTAAATTCGTACAAAATTGATGTTGATCAATGATCAGAAGGCACTAGCACAATTCCATTTTATCGTGGAAACGAAAGTACTTGTCCTTAGAATTTGGCTTTGAATATTGTAATAAAACTGCAGTTTATCTTACCATTACAAGAGAACGTGTTACAATCAATTGTTCTGCTTTCATTGCTGTCACCAATACAATCTTCACCACCACCAGATGGTTCAGGATTATCACAATCTCTGGTCCTCGACTGACCTTTACTTCCTGTTGCACACACAACATCACATTCAGATGTGTCCATCCATTCACTCCACTCTCCCCAACCACCATTGACTGTAACAAAAATATCGACTGAATAAATTCCAAAATCATTAATATTTCTTACCATTTGTAAGCATTTAACTAACTTGATGTAATTAGATAGTGTACATATAGAACTGATACTGAGTTATTTCAAACTAACCGTTTTCACTATATTTTTGAACAATTAAGTTAAATCAAAGAGGTAATATGTGTGGTAAGAAAATCTTTACCAGGACATGGATCTTCTGAACAAGACTGTGAAGATGTCCTTTCATCATCACCTTCACAATTATTCCCACCATTAGCAGGTGCTGGATTGTTACATTCCCTTCTTTCATTTACATCTTGAAAACCATCTCCACACGATACAGAACAGGGACCAAGGGATTGATCCCATTCACTCCATCCACCATGTACTGAAATGAGAATACCGATCTGAAACTTCAATAACTTCGCACCAAGGTATATATATCCAATTTATGAAACGGGATATTAACACTACTGGAAGATGTCGGAAATATACACTGGGTCCAAAAGTAATACGTATTTCGATTGTTAAGGATGTGCATACATACTAGAAATTAATTATTGTACGGACTTATGGCGAAATATAGACTTACCACAGCCTGTGTAGCAGAGTTTGCTCGCATATCTGAAAAGAAAATTTATGTGTTACTTTCTTATTGTTACCTTATATTCTGATTATATACTTAATAAATGCGCACATCACCTAAATATTAAATTTAAAGTATTCCCATTCTTTCAACTGTTTACTGACAATATGCAATTAAGACGACAAAAAGAATCATTGCGTTGAAAATAATTACATAATCAGATATAAATAACAATATAATATCATTGAACGATGATACAATGTACAGTAAGCAAGAAGGGGATTAGACATTTTGTGAAGGTTTGAACTTCTTAATGAACCACGCTCCTTTTTGTCGTCCTTATTGCATATCGTCAGTAAACAGTTGAAAGAATGGGAATACTTTAAATTTAATATTTAGGTGATGTGCGCATTTATTAAGATGTTTCGAGACGGCACATGGTGCTGTTTCTGGATTTTTAGAATCTCTCCTGAGGTTATTCATACGGAGTTTCAGGGGCCCGCCAGTTTCACCAATGTATATTTTACTGCAATTGTTACAAATTAGTACATATATCAAATTGCGAATGTTACAGTCCATGTTACTATTAATTTTGAAATTAAATACATCGACGAAACTCCACGACACTGATTGTCCAAAAAGTGATCATAGTCCCTTTTCACTTTATAAACTTTATATCACTTGATCTGTAACTAAGTTCCTCACCTGTATTTGGTACAAAGATTCCAACTCCATGCTGAACATTTACCTCTAGTTTTCTCTGTATAATAACATGTATACGAACACCTATAAAATGTGATACAAGTGTTTGTCAAGCTATGTGTGCTATAATAAAATTTCAACACATTTCTTCATTTGCCTTTTATCTTGGTGCAGGGTACTATCTTACTCTGTTGCAATTATGATGCTATATGTGGATGATCTTCATGGAATTCCCCTTCATCTGTTGTTTGAAAACCTGTAGTCTTATTGTTCTTAAACCTGAAATATGAATATAATTATGTCTTATCTTACCTGTCGCCAGTTCCAGAGACGCTTATAATAAAGACCAATATTGAGGTGAAAATCAATAAGTTCCCCAGACGATTCATTTTGATACTTAAATTCAACTATTCAGACCTATGAATATTCTTCTTTATGTAATGATATTTAAGTTTATTGCTCCATTGTTATTATGTACTAAATCATCTTTTCAAATTGTTTGTAGCCACTAGAGCAAAGATCGAAAACAAACAAATATTTATACGTAGTTTGTGCCACTCCTTTCAAGAACTCAAGCGCTGCTTTCGTTAAAGGGACATGATCACCATCTAATGGTACCTTAGTCCCAATGGTTTGCGAAAGAAAAAGTGGACAATCTCAATGATTCGCAATATTATACGAAGAATGTTCGCCCTGCTTCTGTGATGATTACAAGGCATCATAAAGCTTCTCACTGGATCGCGACAGCCTTGCAAGAGCGGGAAACTTTTAATTCGAGGAGATGCATTCACGTTTTTCAAATTCACACAAAGGCATCTGCGAAGCTACGTAGAAAGTCGTCAAATATTTGCCGGTATCTCGGCGAACTGTTTGCGACAATTTTCATCTAACAACCCTTCGCCGTTATATCGGCGAAGCTGGGTTAGCCTGAATTCCCAGTTTGACTGAGGCTTTAATCTCAGACACGGGAACTTTTGAAGTAAGCTGATCAGTAATAGTGTTTACAGCTCACCCTCGAAATCTGAGCTTTCAAATCCACGTGTTTAAAATTATCCGAAAGTAAAAATGACGACTTGTATTTTCTTGAGACGTCATTTACAGAATAAAAACATTGAAATAGTTTGAGGTATACGTGAAGGGATGATGCTATTTCCGTGCAGTTCGAGTACCGCCAAAATGCCGAAATGCCAAAAATATTTACAAACGTTAGATAAAGAATTTGACAGCTTACTATGGGCAGCTACCCGCACGAGATTATCGACATAGTAGAAAACGACAGGAGATTTTGTCTCGGTCGGTGAAACTCTTGACTCATCATATAATGCGGGCACACGAAGCTTGGTTGGCGACTAGAGCCTTGATTTGGCCAACAAAACCAGTTGTTTATACTCTTTTTTAGCGGACAATCTAAAACACACAATAACAAGTATCAAAGAATGTATTTATTTTACCATTTCAAGTGTAGGTAGATTTATAACGTAACAAGTTTATTATTCTACGAGTATCGATAAATCAAAATCTATCAGTTAAAAGGAGACACTTAAAACATATCGAACTGAATTTCTTTTAAGCGATATATTCATCTATAAAGTTTACATGGTTCACGCAAGAGGCGGCGATCCGTTTTGCAAACAGGGGGAGAGGGGGGGGGGGCACATCTTTTTGGGGTACTGGTCGAAGGGGCAGGCCCGTAGCCAGCCAAGTTCTTTTAGGGGGTCAAACGTCCAATCAAGGGGAGCAGTTTAGGTATCTCCCCCTCCCCTCCAGGAAATCCTGTGAATTGTTACGTATTATAGTGGTGCTCTCTATTGAATTATTGCCATCTTTATTGCTGCAGAGGACGCCCATTGGAAGCATGACTCCCTGAAACGCCATTTCTTGATATTTCCTAGCAAATTTAAGGTTCAAGATTATTTGTGTAGGGTCAGTGGTATGCCACTGAGAAAGTTTTGAGAATTAGACGCCCAGAAACGCGATTTCCTAACATTTCCCGACGAATTTAAGGCTCAGGATTATTTGACATATAACAAAGACTCCCCTTGATTTCGTAAAATGAATTAAAGTATTTAACAATAACAACTGACTATTCAGACCTATGAATATTCTTCTTTATGTAATGATATTTAAGTTTATTGCTCCATTGTTATTATGTACTAAATCATCTTTTTAAATTGTTTGTAGCCACTAGAGCAAAGATCGAAAACAAACAAATATTTATACGTAGTTTGTGCCACTCCTTTCAAGAACTCCAGCGCTGCTTTCGTTAAAGGGACATGATCACCATCTAATGGTACCTTAGTCCCAATGGTTTGCGAAAGAAAAAGTGGACAATCTCAATGATTCGCAATATTATACGAAGAATGTTCGCCCTGCTTCTGTGATGATTACAAGGCATCATAAAGCTTCTCACTGGATCGCGACAGCCTTGCTAGAGCGGGAAACTTTTAATTCGAGGAGATGCATTCACGTTTTTTAAATTCACACAAAATTCACACATCAATGTATATCACGATTATCGATTATATCTATTTATATATTTACGAACTATAGTGGTCAATTGGTTGAATTGAGTGAATATGACTTCCATGTCATTTGCATGAATGAATTGAATTTTCATTAATGGCTATATTTCAGGGGGGGGGGGGGGAATAGTTTCGATGATAGTATCATTGAATTGCGTTCGTTGTACAATTTGACAGACAAAGTCTCACTGACGGACAAGAACTACCCCTAAGCCCTATCATGTTGAACGTTCTGGACATTTCACAATAGCGTGACAGGAATAATAATGATACATGATAGAAAACCCGACACACTAGATACATAAATTACAATATTATATGATATGGTAACATATTTTATAGCTCAATGAAACTACGTATAGTTTTTACATGGAAATAAAAAATGTAAGAATAATACTTAGTTTCGTATGCTTTTATAGCATGTTAAATGCAAACAGGACATAAACAATATCATTATGGATGTACTTTCATATATCGAAATGGGCCCTCAATCCAATTTCCCTTTCGATTAATTAAAAATCAAATTTTATTTCACTTCAAATCGTCTTCAATAATTCAGCTTTAGGTTATGCTTAGAGGCATCATTTGCCCCGATCTGTGAACATCTTCAAGGGTAACTGTATGACTTGTTTTTTTTTAAATCTCATTCTAGGAGGTGTTACATTGGGAGATTTATAAGATGATACAGTGTATACTATTGTTCGGTATCTCCATATCACTATTCTTCGATTCATGTATACTGGTATCATCAAACATCCAATTTGTGCCAGGCACTGACCATTTGGTGACTACTGCATACATTGAGCTTCGCTACAATCCTTACCGTTAGTGCTGTCAATGCTGTAAATTAGATGTACTTGTAATGGTATAATATCGCGTGAGATCTTGATTACTGTTATTGATGCTTTCTAAAGTCACGCATTGTGATCACTTTTATATATCCCAATACCATCAATAATTATATTTTATCTTCTTCTACTCAACCATTGTGAAATGTACAGAAATAAATTGTTGTTGAGGTTGTTCGATGCAAGGGCAGGCGCCCACTCTCGCGAAGATAAAAATTGTACCTTTTGAAATTATAATAATTATATACTAATTGCAAACATGACTGTTTCGGCCTTCTGAGTCTCATCAGTGCAGTTCTGATAGGTAGGTAGGTAGATGACAAGTTAACGTTCGCTTCCAGCGGATGCTGATATCGCAAACTAGGTATTTGTTGGTAGTCGTAGTAGTTGGTAGTTGGATTGGTTCAAATTGGATGATTCTGTGTTGTTTGTTTGGTTGTTGATTCTTCGTTAGATCTGGTCGGGTCGAATGACATGGCGGTGTAACTCGGCCCTGGATGGTGTGGCGTGTGTTACTCGATCTCCTTCATTCCTCCAAACTCGTTCTGATCATGATATTTCTTGTTGATTGGTAGTCGAATGGTAGTCGTTGGTTTGGTTTGGTTAGATTATCTGTTATCTGTTGGAGCAGTACTGATATTGGAGTTGAGGTTTATATATCCGCCTCAGATGATCCCGCATATGTGGTATCATCGTACCATGCCAGAGTGTTCAAACTAGCAAGCTAGTGATCTGCGCATACAAGCTAACAAATATACTAAATAAACAAACTAGATTATGTGCATACCCCAAAAGAGATGCCGAATTAACAAATCCAGCCGTAGAATGACATCAGTTGTTTCGGACGCATGCGTATGGCCTGACTCGGAAGCGACTCTCAATATAGTTTTTGTACTTCGGACTTGGAGTGGATAGATATAAGAGTATAAATAGATATATAATTGTTACATAAACATGTTTTATCAGCCCATCATATTGTGCTTATTACCTGGGTTGACCTATATTCCATTGCTCACTTTGTGAAAAACTCACGCGACCCGATTAAACACAAAGAACATACAAGTTCCTGCAATATGCTTAAAAACACCGAAAACCACTCGGGGAATCCAGAACTTCGTTACAACGACACACCAGAGATTCATTCTTCAAAAAATGGCAATTTCAGAAAGGACTGTGTCACCAAAGAAGCAGCAATGGAGAGTGTTGGTGAAACTGAATCACCATTGACATCGGCTCAGCATTGTGAAGGTAAGATTATAAAACAATTATGTTTTCTATACTACGCTATACCACACGGATGTCCCCTTTTAGAATTTCGGTTTTATAAAACAGATAAATATTTACCAGTTTCCATTACCAAACATTGCCTGAAACTGCAAGGCTGACATTTTATATAGTTTGAAGTCATTTGATACTGCCCAAATTCCTATCTGATGTTCATGCACGAAGTTTGATTAGTATAAACCAATCGAAACCAGTGTATTTTATCCTGTAGGTTTTGAGAATGTAGTAAATCAAGATGATATTATTTGTGAACACAATACATCAAATGCTTCATCTAATGATGACAAGAATAACGAATTAGAATTGCAAACAAACTACAATGATTTAGAGGAACATTCAGACACTGCAAAGTCGCACGAGACTAAACAGTAAGTTTAGTTATCATATAATTCGTTTCCATTGTTGATGAATTAATAGAAGAATACATAGCCTACTTAATCAGCTATATATATGGTACGCTCCGCTTTGATGATTTAGTTTATTTCCGACTGAAACCATCATCGTTGAAAACAAATGTGATTATTTTCACTTTCTAAAAATAGAACTCTGAAGTTGCCGTTGTTTCTGAAAACAGCATTAGTTATTGGTAATTGCTATTTGGCCACCTTACCATTTGGATTTCTTATTGGTTTAGGAGTTTTATTTGTTGAAATTATAGATGAATTTAATTCAACTCGTGCTGAAGCATTTCCTATTATTTCTGTTTATACTGGTTTTATGTTTGGTGGAGGTAAGAAATGTCGGATGTAGCTAAGGTATAAAATTTTCTTGTAGAAAAGAAAGACATCTTTCCTGATCCAATTCAACCGCCACATTGCTGTGAATGTATTGAGATTGCCAATCTTAGTATTTTTCAACCTAAATCATCCCGATATGTAGTATAAGACTATCGAACAAAAAAAAACTGTCCACATTCGTTAGGAAATCTTTATATATTTATATATTTTCTATAACACGTACTATTTTCTAGTTGGAAACAACCATCTAGTAGTGATACCTCCCGATTCTCGCCTTTATATAAAATGTGTTTCTACATTTCAGGCGCGATTATGGGGCCATTGCTAAACAAGTATAATGCTGGTAAAATTATGATACTTGGAGCTGTTGGAATTTTGATCGGATGCATTATGTGTTCTTTCGCTCCTTCCATCATTGTCTTAGTCATTGCACAAGCCTTCACAGGTAACTTTTACCATAACATTATAGTGTGAGAGCTGTTATCAACTTTCTTCTGTCTAGTCATCTTATTGTCCGATGCCTTAAGGATGTTATCACGTTATTCCTGTGTTTACATGTTAATCGAAAACTTTGAATACAGCACCTGTAACAGAATTGTTACACAGTATTGAAATCGTATGCCAGTCATACCATACACAGTTGTAGACATAAGAAATATTGCGTAGCACGTGGTAATTTCAGTTTTCGATGAAATTAATATATTTAGTTTTCGATGAAATTAATATATTTATACTTACTATTTGGTTTGTTGTAGGTATTGGTCTCTCTCTTACGTTCGTACTGCCGTTCGCAGTTGTTGGTGAAATGTTTGAAAAAAGAAGGGTCATTATGATAACCACAGTGGGTGTTTTTTCCGCAATAGGCATAGTCTATTTCTCTCACCTTACTTCTACTTTAAACAATGAATTCGGCTGGAGAGGAACCTTTCTAATATTTGGTGCACTTTTCCTCAACTGTGTACCAATTGGAATGTTGATTATGATTTTCAGGACAAGACGAAATCGATTATTAGGCCCGCAGAAGCCTAATTTTAAATCATTGTTGAATTTTCATTTGTTCAAGAATCCTGCTTTTCTAGTATTTGCGTTTAACAGCTTCTTTGTTAACGGCATGTTCACAACTTTAGATATGTTTTTTATCGATATGTTAAGAAGCCGACATTTTGATATACGAAATGGTCCTTTTCTGTTGTCTGTCAATGGATTTGCAAATATTGGGTGTAGGATCTTTTTCACCCTGTTATCTCCATTGCTGAAATGTCGGCAAATGACAATTTTGCCATTTTGCCTTTTCCTGTGTTCAATGGTAGTGTTGGCGTATGCATATTTTGAAACGTATACTCAGTTGCTTGTCATCTGTATTATGTTTGGATTTTTTTGGGGGAACTGTACCGTGCTTTACCCCGCTATTGTTTTAGAGATTTCAGGATTAAAGATGTATGCAACTGCTCTAGGGTATATAAATTTTATTTGTGGCATGGCGGGATTCCTAGGCGGTCCTCTTGTAGGTAATGTATATTTATATTAATGAGCAACCTTCTATCGTTATTCGAAAATTTATCATTTTTTAAACCTAACTAATTATATTAATTGTTGAGGCGTAATTATGCATGCTTAAATAATAACCTTGATACTGTGTATTTCAGGTGCTATAAAAGATGCTACCAAATCATATAATATGGTATATTATTTATCTACTGGATTGGGTTTAATGTCCTGTGTTCTTACCATTCTAGTTATACTTTCTCGAAAATATAAAGAAAGAAAAGTAAAAATGGATTGGGGAAATGAGGCCAATAGTGAATTGATGACAAAACTACGTTAACTATTTTGCAAAAACTATATTAACATGTGCAACTAAATTTACAGCATTATGCTGTTTTCAAAATAGAAGTACCTGTATTTCCAAAAATACATTGTATTTTCACACACCACCCCACTATCACACGAAAGGCCTTAGTCTCTAGCATGCCACTGGAACTGACAATAAGCTTATGAAACAAGCCTATATAAATGCAGCTGGACTTTGATCGACAGAAAAATAAAAAAATTGCCGTAGGGTGGGGGGAGACTATTTACCAGTATTCCAATGTACCAGCATGCAGTTTCCGAGAAAGCAGGCGCTTTCAAACAAATGTTTTGTGAAACAAAAAACAATGTTTTTTGCAAACGCTCACGACGGATTAACCAAAGTTAATATGCCAATATATTCTTAATCCAAAGTCAAGCTGTTTATTTTATCCAAAACCTTAGTTTAGTATGTAAACTGTATTCTTTGATATGGCAATGCCAGGCCCGAAGCCAAGGTGGGGCTTGCCCCAATCTTGCCCTCCCCTCCCCCGAAACATTGTTTTAAATATATATAAATTCATTTTACTGAGTTAAGGGGAATCTTAATCTTGAGCCTTAAAACGCGTAGGGAAATGTCAGGAAAGCCCTAAACAAACAATCTTGAACCTTAATTTCGCCGGGTTTCCAGGTGTCTTATTCTCAAAATTTTCTTGTAGTCCCATATACAAACATTAAATTCGACAGGAAATGTGAGCAAATCACGTTTCAGGGAGTCAAATTCTCTCAAATTTTCTAGAGGTTCCCAGACTTGTGTGTCAAGGCGTCCTCGGCAGCAATAAAGGTAGCAATAACTCTATAGAGAGCACCACTGTACAGAGTAACAATTCACAAAGGTTTCCGGCAGGGAAGGGGGGTACCTAAATTGCCCCCCCCCCCACCTTTTGATTGGACGTTTGCCCCACTCCCCAGAAGTACTACGGGCTACGGGCCCGGGAAATGCATGCATTATCTATTACTATCATAACTGACTCGTGTGCTTGCATATCAATTGACAAATCACCTGTTTCCATTTCACAAAGCTGAATAAAACGAATCTAACTACAGTGTTTGGATACTAAAGGGAATCACAATGCGTGACTTTCAGGAACGCACTCCAGACGATCGAGAACTTGAAGTTTTTTCATACAGCAACGGCGATTTAGATTCTTCTAATTCCACTACAACCAGCGGTCCGAATGTTAGCAATAAATCTCACAATTCAGTCGAAGTATCGGATGATGTATTGGCCAGCCCCTGTTACCAAGATCAGTCGTCTTCCTCTGATGAAAATATAGGGTGTCAGAACAAGTTTGATGATTTGGGTATTCCTGAATTGGAATGTAGAAATATAATGGTATCGAAGACAAACGAAAATTATGTGAATAAGAAAGAAACGTCGGACGAAACAAGCTCAAATATAAACATCGGTAACGCCCGGGGACATAAGAAGATCTACGTTAAAGATGACTCAAATCATGTTAGTGAAGATGAAAAACTTAAAGTGACACCAAACACCAAGGAAAAAAATGAAATTGACAAGAATATTGGGCACATGCAAATCAAAACCGCGGCATCAGCAAATGGTTTTGATTGTGCTGCATTTCAAGACGACAACGATTATGATCCGGATAATGCAACAACAGAAAACGTAACTTACCTTAGTACACATTCCAATAATTCAGAGCCGGAAGTGTGTATATGTGATACATATGCGACTCAAAAGTAAGTAAATCAGTGGCCTCTTTATAGCTGACCAAATTCTCATAGTACATGAACATTTTCGTAACAGTAGTTCAGATAGAGATGACCCTTTATACTGTTCATGGAAAAGGAATACCGATAAAATAGTTGAAACATGCCTTACCGGTCATAATTATAGTTTTTCTACTTTCAGGAGTGCAGTGTACCGGTTTCCATTGTTTCTGAAAACAGCATTAACGATTGGTAGTTGTTTCATGGCCTCTCTGCCGTTTGGATTTCTCATTGGTTTAGGAGTTTTATTTGTTGAAATTATAGATGAATTTAATTCAACTCGTGCTGAAGCATTTCCTATTATTTCTGTTTATACTGGTTTTATGTTAGGCGGAGGTGAGAATAGTGTTACACTTTATTTCCATTCTTTCCTAGATTATTCTAAATGTTTATCCACCTCTCGTACAAGGCCTACGTACTTGAATATTGTGAAGACTTGCTTTACCTACTTTGATAATGGTGGTGAGTATTAGAAGCTAAGTTTTTATGATTATTGCTCAGAAACATCTGTTAGATTCCAGGTGGAGGTAATAATAATAATAATAAATCTTTATTATCCCAAAAGGGCAATTCATTTTACAACAAGGGAGATCTCGGATACAAAAAAAATAAATAAATAGGAACCACAAACAAATGAAACACAAACATAAATACAAACACTACCTAGAACATAGACACGGTTATTTTCACTGGAAAAAATGCCTTTAGAATTAAACTTTCGAAAAAGATAAAGAATAAAGGGCTCTGTTGCTTTTTGCAGAAAGGTCTTACTTTCTTACACAAAATTTCGACATGCGCAGGCCTGAAAGGAAGTGCCTTGAAAACAACGTATCTCTTTTCAGGGGCAATATTAGGACCGTTTATAACCAGATATAATGGTGGTAAGATCATGGTGGTGGGAGCCATAGGAGCATTTATTGGTTGTATTATGTGCTACTTCGCTCCATCAATCATTGTCTTGGTAATTGGGCAAGGTTTAACAGGTAATCGATTTGTGCTTATGTTACGTAAATACTGTACTTGTAGCACTCATCAAAAACTTGAACGGTGGGTTACATACAGTCACATTCATATGCATTATGTCGGTACTTAAAAAATATAGCTTTTGCATGTGACTACTTTCTGAGCTATCATAAAACGCCTAGTCGTGGTGGAATTGCAAGACGTCTGAACAATTGGACTGGTGCAAATGAATTCTTTCAGTATTCCTGAGGCACTAAAAGTTTAGAAAACCTTCCTTATATAGCTTCTGAAATGGGATTTGGCAACCTTCTGGCGAAGTCTGAATTGCTTGCAAATGAATTTTAATACATACATAATTTGTTATCAATATGCTGTAGGTATTGGTCTGTCTCTAACCTTCTTGCTCCCGTTCACTGTGGTTGGTGAAATGTTTGAAGAAAAAAGGGTTACCATGGTTACTGTTGTCAGTGTATTTATAGGAGTCGGCAATGTATATTTTCCATTTCTGATTTCCGTCTTGAATGAAGAATTCGGTTGGAGAGGAACCTTCTTGATAATTGGTGCATATTTTCTCAACTGTGTTCCAGTTGGTATCCTGATTATGATTTTCAGGAAGAGGCGAGATGGAAGTATCGGAGGCAGAGTTTTAGTAACTGTTATATCGCCATTTTTGAAATGCAAACGAATGACAATTTGGCCCCTATTCCTTTCCTTGTGTTCGGTGACAGTTTTGACATTTGCATATTTCGAAACCTATAATCAGTTACTTGTAATCTGTATTTTGTATGGACTTTTTTGGGGCAACTGTGCTGTACTTTATCCTGCCATTGTCATGGATATTTCGGGACTGAAGATGTATTCAACTGCTCTAGGATACATCAATTTTATTGGTGGAGTTGCAGGAATGTTCGGTGGCCCGCTTGCAGGTGATACATATATTTTGCATTTCATTGTTTGAACAGCAGCATGGTAATTGTGGAAGATTTATGTTATGGTTTATACAGTCGAGTAACCTAATTTCGTGGAAACCTATTTTTCGTGGATTTCCGGAAAGGATTAATAATTTACATGTGCGACCTCGCGTGACCTCCGCATTTACTTGTTTTGATAAACATGGGTTTCCTGTACAATGTCAGCTAGTAGAATGAATTCAGTAGTTTCAAGCAAGGTAATATGTATTGATGTATACTTTGACAAAAACAAAATGGCGGATTTCACTTATTACCAAACGTCACCATCGGCCAAATTTCCTTATAATCCCAAGCGGTAATCGGAATTCCAAGTGTCGTCTGCTAGAATGTAGTCCAACGAATGATGTCACGTGATCAACTAGCGGATTCTGTGTCAGCAGAAAATTTCTATGGAACACAAAGTGGACCATATTCTTATGTTGTTTCAGTGACTTTTAGCAATAAATCACGCTACGTATCTTATTTTGTCAGTCACTATTTTTTTTGTCACTAGTTATAATGAATTGATATTAAAGATAAATACTAAGAGAAGTTGATTATACCACCCTGTATCCATACAACGTGTTTGTCTAGACTTATTTATAGATCAAACATTGTACACGAAAATAGGTGAGGCATTCTGCCGCCGTTGCCGAGTTGGTTGCTCATGAAATATTGGTCAAAGTGAAGGATTCATAAAGAAAATCGAAATAAACCAATTTTAATTATTTTGTAGAATATCTGAGGCAACATCTAAGGCATAAATTTTTTTTTTCGTTTTTTTAACTTTGACGAAATTCGGTGTTGAATCCTTATATCCACGAAAATAGGTTACACCACTGTACTCACTGCAATTGATTGTATAGGTTTCTAATTTTATATATTATTATAGCTTACTGGGACATTTGACATAATTTATTTTTCATTTCAGGTGCTATAAAAGATGCCACCAAATCATATAATATGGTATATTATTTATCTACTGGATTAGGTTTAATGTCGTGTGTTCTCATTATTCTTGTCACTCTTTTGAGAAAATATCAAGAGAGTACAACAACAAATAGATCAGACTAAAGTTTCTTCGGCCATAGCTATGATCATTTAAAAGAAAGAAAACTTTACAGGAGAACTGTCTGCAATAATAAAATTATTATGGCCTCAGAGCATCAAATTTCCTTATTCAATTGCCTTGAATCTAAGAATATATTTTTGCAATTGTGTCATCTGATAATGTGCTGTAAGTAGTTTTTGGACAGAATACATTCTGTTGCGTTATTGTTGCATCAGGCAATAAAAGTCAGTCACGGGCATCGATTGAAACAGAAAAACAGAAAACATGGTCAAGAATCGCGTTTACGTCGCATAATCAGGATTATTCATAGCGACTTAGTAATATTTTTTTGCAAAGCTTTGTACACTTTTAATGAAATCACAGATAAAACTTTTTCTCCACATGATCATAACTTTACTGACAGATATACCGGTACCAACAAGCACGATGACCCATGCAGTAGGAGCAAAGCGGGACGCTCTCATTGATTCGGAGTACGCCAACCACATGAAGAACTATGGTTCCAAGAATAGTACAGCAACAGGTTGCGATTTGTGTATACCAGCAGAAGGCATTGGTAAAAGGACCCCCACCCCTCCCCCCATCTCCTCTTTGTTCAGTGTACACAGCAGAACTTCTGGTCATTAGGGACGCAATAGGCGGTAGGTTTCCATTCACATGCAATGATTTGGAAATATCCTTTTTACCTCTATATAACTAACTAACTAGAACTAACTTCTCAATACCACTAAACCGGTTTAAAGGGACAGAGATACGCCATTTTTTTTTTTGAACAATCGTAAGGCCTACCTTAGTCTACCGGGATTTTCGTTTAGCTAAGCTAAAAGAGTTCCTTCAAATCCCATTCGAAACTATATATGGTCTGTTCTTATAGGCTACGGAAAGATTCAATGGCTTCGCACTACATTCGCGTGTTTTATTTCCACTGATCTATAGGCATAGGCCTAATTATTTTTATGGTTATTTCAATGTAAGAATTACCATACGTAGCTTCAATCCATGTGTGTCCAGAATTTATCCGCGTTGAAAGTTAAAAAAAAAAAAAGTCTTCTTTTCTTGTAACTCTGCCATATATAGAAAATATTTTCTTTTCGGGCAGCGACCGAAAAATATCGGGAATCAACCCGAAAACAGGGAAAAATACAGGTAAAATTCGGGTGAAAATTTCGGGCAAATTTCGTCCTTCGTCCCGTTTCCGTAAACCTTTTGAAAGATAATTTTAGGCGTTCTGTTAATATTATGCATTATGCTATTAAGCAGGGGACACATTGTCCATAATTTACTGAAATAATTAAACTTAAGTTATATTTCCATCTATTATCGGACTATCTCCATAATTGTTCTATAGTTTAAATTTCACGACTTCATAACTAAAATAATTGACAATATTATGTTAGCGGTATTGATATATTTTATATTCCATTTCCAAGCTATTCATTAACATTTATAACATTTATAATATTTTTTATATTTTATATTTTATTATAATATTTATGACATGACGACAGTAAAATAATTGTCAGAAGACTTTAAATAAAAAATTAACTGGACCAAAATGAAAGTTGTCGTGATCGAAGTGAAGGTCGGAGAAGTCGTGGGTGTCGATATTTTTTCTCCATTTTCACAACTTCTATAGTCGTAAATACGAGATTAAACCCACTATCGAACGGAAATTAACAACATTGACTCTGTGAACACGGTAATCACGAGAGGTATCAAACGAGACATAGATCTTGTTGCGATTATCAGGCCGTCTTATACATATGATGAACGTCTGGACAATCATAGCTAAAAACAAACAAGATGGCTGCGCCCATACACGTGAAAGCAAAGGGAAGGTGGAAGAAGGTTGAAATACCTTCAAATGCTTTTAGTGAAGAAGGATTTGACAATGTTGTGGCTTTAGAAGAGTTACATGATTATGATCTAATTCAAGGATATCCAGATCTCGAGGTTCTTTGATTTCTATATACCCCAATCAAGTTTGCGAATTATCGCCCTTGGCTTTAGTTAGCTCTAACTACATTGATTGAGCTTTTTTTTCTCTTATTTCATAAATATTCAAAATAAAATTTTCAACTGTATGCCATTTGTCTTTAAATGTCTTCGGTTAAATTTGAAATACTATTAGACCCACTTCCCTCCTAGAAAATTCATGGAAAAATCGATTCCTTTTGGGCTGAAAATTCACTTCTCTGAAATCATGTTTACAAGTAATAACTTATCTAGTGTTTAACATTTTCATCAACCTAATCACAATCAAAGATACTCAGCAGGCCCAGTATTTTATTATTCTTATACCATAACATCAATTCATGCGGAAATGATTGCCAAATTTAATTCAGTAAACATTGTAGTTAGAGAGTTAAGAAGCCAACAAATATATTTGGATTTAATACCAAAGAATTAAAAAAAATTGTGAAGTATGTTCAAATCTGCTGTAGACATATAGATTAAAACTGAATTATATTTTGATTTACTTTATTAGCAATGTTAAAATGTTAAAAAGTGTGATCTTAACTTAATAACAGATGCATTTTATGCCAAATGTCAAAGTATTGTAGGTTGCAACAGGTTGAAAAACAGTTAAATCAGTTTCTTTTCCTATGAATTTTTGATTAGTTTACTTTTTTTGCTGCAGACATCAGACTCAGCTGTTTGTGTCGATCATCCAGAAGTAGACACACCAATTCAAGAGAAAACCAAACTAACTTATAAACAAGCCAAAAAATTGCGCAACAGAGAAAAGAGAAAAAAGAAGAGAAAATTAAGGAAACTTGAAAGAACTGAAAAGCCAGTCTCTGACTCTCAGACTGAAGTGATTGACAAGGGTGAAACTGAAGCGAAAGATGGAGGAAACACGACAAAGAAAAGAAAAAATAAAGGTTAGCACAAGCTTTTATTTAAAGTGTCAGTCTGTGGGTGTCAGCTTTAAGGAATAGGACTATTCTGTTACATGTCTATCAAGAACCGATGATATGTCAAAGGTCATAGACTTCAAAATATACCAAGAAAATTTGTTGATACTCTCTCTTTAAAGGACTTAAAGGGAGTTAAAGATCCTTTATTAGTTATTTCAATTTCCATCATTCTTATTTACTTAAGTGTGTAAACCTTGATATATGTGATTTAAAATAAAAACATATGTGTAACTATTGAAAAGCATTCAGATAAAAATTACCAATAAATAACCTTTTATTTTCATTTTGTTTTGATGCTCAGTTATTTTTATCACATTGAATTGCATTAATTATGTATGTTATGTCATGTATGAAATGTTACAGATAAAGAGGATGGATCTAAAGCAAAGAAATGTAAAAAGGCAAATTATACTTCTCGATCAACTATAGATGAAGATGAGTTACCTCCCTTACAGAACTATCCTCAAGGTTTGATATTTTACCTCTTGTGAATGTAGAAATTCATTATAAGCATGTATTGTTGACACTTGTTTTTAATTTGAAATAAACATAGTGTATTTGCACCATAGGTTTAGCATTGTGAGAAATATGGGGTATGTATCTAAAAAATACTGTTTTTTCAGCTGGATTGGACAATATACAGTTTTTGATAAAAAAGCACGCTATCCAGAAAAAAAAATGGCGTTAATCAGGTGAAGAAAAAATAGTGACACATCATTTTATTTCATATACTATGTTTATATTTATTCTATGTAATGTAATTTCATTCTGGAGTTTCATTGAAAGAGTGAAAAAAAAATTCAGTATTTATTATGTTATCATGGAATATGTTTTTAAATAGGTATGGAAGCTTGGAAGAATTTGTTTGTTCCAACACCAGTGTTATGGGCATTAAAAAGTGAAAATATGGTAGCTCCAACATCCATTCAAGCCCTGAGCATACCACATGCTATTAGAGATAGATTAGATATCCTAGGAGCTGCAGAAACAGTAAGAGTTTTTCCCTTTTCTTGATGAAAATTGGAACATCAAGACTGTAAAACTATGATGTGAAATAGATTTTCCCAAATATTTGTCATTAATTGTCCTGAGAGTAATTTACCTCATTGTCCATTGTATGATGTTTCTCACCTTTATTATCCATTATCCTATATAGGCCCTACTCTCACAGTGAAAGTTTTTGTTATAAATCAAAAGTCGCTCCGACAAAATTGTAACAAAATCAAACCTATCGTATAACATCACGTGATAAACAGATAAATGTAAATAAATATGGCGCATTCCAGTCGAAAAGTGGCCATTTAGGTTAGAAAATGTCTTAAGACCATGAGAAACGTATATAGACTTATATTGTACAATTAGAAAGTGTTTCAAAATAGAGAATGGAGCCATTTAGGTAGTATAAGTGTCGTCCGGATGCTGGTGTCAGTAGTGAATGTGTGAATTTGGAGAGAATTGACCAGTAGGCTCCTTTATTTTATTCACATTTTTGTAGATTCACTTCAGATATACTGTTGCTATATTGTATAGTTGTGTAATGGATCCTTTTTTATTTATTTTAATTTACCTCAAAACTAACTAATTTGGAAGTCATTTAAATATTGATATATTTATAGCAATTCTTCTATTAATAAATACTTTTCATTAATTATTTATTCCCTAAACCACCCCTTAGGATGAAAATACAAAACCATTGTCTAAAATATAGTGTTGTTATTTATTTTTTTAGAATGTTTAATTTGACCAGGAGGGAAAATATGTTATGTAAAAAGTTCCTATCAAGCAACATTTTATTTATTGCGAAGAGATTAAATCACCCTATTTACTGATTCAGTTCAGATTTATTTTACTTATTTCTATAATAAAAAGAAATCATTTTCATACGTTATCGGTACTAAGATGTTTCTTCATTACATGAATACACTTTTAGTATTTTTGGAAAGGAAGACAATGTATAAATTTAACATGCAATATCAATTTCTTTTTTCAACAAATTCTGCTCATTCATTTTTTACTATCTGCAATCGATGCAGTTGTTCATGCAAAAACTGGTAACATTCATGCTATATAGCCATATATATGTTTTTCAGAATTCATATGGGTATATATAAATCATAAATCATATGAAACATTGGCCTAAGCTTATTAATGATACTATTGGCCCTAACTTGAAAAATATGTTGAAATTTTGTTACATTTGTTATATCAATTTAGCCTGTATTAGAATGGTGTTGTTAATTTCATGAAATTATTTTTAACTTGCTTGTTTTTAATTAATGAATATGCTGGAAAAAAAAAAATGTTTTGTAATTTTCATATACAGAAGTAGGCCTAGATTATAGTTAGGACAAGCCTACAACCACTCTTTAGTCAATTGTCTCTTTTTTATTAATTTTATAATCCCTTCTTTCAAATTTCGCCTATCATTTATCATAAAGATTTCTTATAATTACATATTTGATAAAAGACGGTAAAGTGATTTTCACATAGCCTATTAAAATTATGGCATGGGACATTCGATTATCTCAGATACTAGGCTAGGCTGCGTTTATCCCTTCCCTTTATGCTTCTTTGAAGATAACCTTGGATATGAGCAAATTACGCTGGATTTTTTTCAAATATAAAGTTGCAATTGCATATTAATGTTTATTTCAACACAAAAGAGCAATTTCATATCCATAATTCGTGTAAAATCGCCAAACTTTCTGCTCAAAACAAGATTGAAACAAGCGACTTATTGACTGTTTTATTTACGATCTGTGACGTTGTGACCTAATTATGCGCAACCATGACGACGGCCCATGTTGCGACGCCTCTCATTGGTTGAACTAAAAATATCTCTACGCCTTTACCAAAAAAACCTTATCACTACGAGAAAATGGTGGCTATTCACCGCAATCAAAGAGTTTGATACTTTGATGCTGGGAACTTTCTAAAGCTATGAAAAATTTGTGGGAACTTTTAACTGCGAGTTAACCAAGTAAAGTTTTACATTTCTATGTGAAGCACATGTTGCGCGGATTATGTCGTAGCAGATTTGAACTTTACGTGATCAGTGAATGAGTCCTAATATAGGTGGAGAAAGAAGGACAATACACTATTTTAATTCTATTTGATACAGTTCACAAAATGAAACTTTTCTGAAAATGAAACTTTTCTGAATTAAAAAATAAACCATTTCCTGTGTCTTCACTTATTATACACACTCCTTCTTACCCACTGAGTAAATCTGGAAAAATCTGTCACTGCATGTATGATTTGAATTTTTTTTAGGGAAGTGGCAAAACATTAGCATTTAGTATACCAATACTACACCATGTCTTACAACACCAAGAAACCATAAACTCTTCTAAGAATAACAACATTGATGATAATGGTGATAATTCTCAAGGACAAGATAATGATGAGAATACTAGTAATGATAATAGTGATAATTATGATAAAAGTGATAATGAAGTAGAAAGTGTTGATTTAAATGAACTGATGATGGAAATGAGTGATGTCCCTGATGATGATGATGATGATGATGATGATGATAATGATAGTGGTGTAGAAGATGATGAGGTATATGACAGTCCTCCAGAAGAAGTAGATGAAGAATGTCAGGTATTTTCAGGCTAAAATTTATGATTGGCCATTCAACCAAATATGTTGATGCTTCTGTTTAGTCGAGCAAATATATTTATGATACTTGTATCCGAATAATATATTTGAATAAAGTTCATACCATATCCTCAATTCATCATTTAATTACTATTGTTATGCCTGTTATATTTTTAGGAAAATGAGTTTGGTTGTGTTCGAGTTATGCATAATATAGTTTTAGATCCAAAGAGTACTACAGTGAAAACAGATAAGCCTCTAATAGCATTGATATTAGAGCCTACCAGAGAACTAGCTATTCAAGTTAAAAATCATATACAAAAAGCAGCTAAATATATTAATGTTCAGGTAAAATTCTCCATTGTTAATATTTGTACCGTATTCTTAATCTTAATCTATTTGGTAGAATTTCCAACGTTCAGGAGGGTTTAAGTTTAATTTTAACTTTCTAACAATAGTTATTGTGGATTCAAGATTCTACGTAGTTCACAATTTTGGTAGTTTATGGTGATAAAATCTGCTAATTAATTTGGATGATCAGTGGTAACTATTCTGAATTGAAAGCAATTCATTTATGGACAAGAAAAAAATCTACAGAATCAAGAATTAAGAATATTTTTAAACATTTAAAATGCAAAACTTTTGAGGTTTACACTGTGATTTATGCTATACATTTTCATAATTTAAACCTGGACTCAAATAAATGATGAATGAATCTTGTATCTGTTTAGTTAATTTAAAGTACTTAATCACTATACTATAAATTATAGATAGCTACAGTAGTTGGTGGTATGGCTCCACAGAAACAAAGACGAATATTAAGTCATTGTCCAGAGATTATTATAGCCACACCTGGTAGATTGTGGGAACTCTTACAAGAGGTCAGTATTTATGGCAATTATTAAGTTGTATTTCCACCTCTTAATATTATTTTTCAATATTATCAAAGTATTTTGTTGAGAAGTATGACTAATTAGATACCTGGAAGACCATTAACCTAAAGAGTTTAAAAAAAAATTAATAATAAGTCTAATGTCCTGTCCTTTCAAAATGTCTTCTCATTATTACTTGCATTGCATTGCCCATCTTTATCAGCTCATTAAGATGCAAAGCTTCATTTCATTTTGACCCAATCTGATTTTGTGACAAAAGTGTTAGCTTGATGGTAGAAAACTCTTTGGTGTATGGACTTGGAAAGAGAGAGATATCCAGTATAGTTTTTGCAGACTAAATGTAGAAAATGTTTTCAGGGAGATCCTCATCTGATTAAAATACCAACAGTAAAAGTATTAGTTGTTGATGAAGCAGATAGAATGGTAGAGAAAGGACATTTTGAGGAATTGAGTAAATTATTTGAATTTATGAAAGAGTAAGTAATAAATATACCAAATCTTTGAAGGCATGCATGTTCTCCCTTTGGGACTGTATGTCTGATTATTGATTATTGTGAAAATTTGACTATTTGGCTATGTTTTTTCGGATATTCTTTGCTTTTTGTGAAAAAGTGTTAAATGAATCCCATAAAAAAGAAAACTTTTTGTCTCATTGCCAGCAGAGCCCTTCAAATCATTT
The DNA here is from genome assembly GCF_000327385.1 of Lottia gigantea. NCBI lineage: Eukaryota > Metazoa > Mollusca > Gastropoda > Lottiidae > Lottia > Lottia gigantea. Next base: position 2,412,614 of record NW_008706746.1, read on the forward strand.
GTTATTGCAGGAAAAAAGTAAAAGATTTTTGTTGGAAGTGGATATTTTGACATTTTATACACTCATATGAAATGGGGGTTGTATATTGGTGATACCCACATCTGTCTGTCGGTCATGCCACAATTGCTTGTTAACATTCTACAAGACACAATTCTTTACGGATTTGGTTTGAGTGTTTACATTAACCCAAGGATGAACCCTATTGAAAATCAGAAAAATCCAAAAAAATATAGTATGAGTTATTGCCCTTTGTTTTGAATTGCTCGTAAACACTTTGGAAGGCACAATTCTTGACAGAGTTTGTAAAACTTAATATGAGTGTTTGTATTCACCCATGAATGAACCCTATTGAAAATCAGAAGAATCGAAAAATATTAATTATGAGTTATTGCCCGTTCTTATTGAGCACCTAAACACTCTTTATTGTACAGTTCTTGACAGATTTTGATGAAATGTGGTGTGAGTATTTGTAATCACCCATGAATGAACCATATTACAAATCAGATAAATCCAAAAATATTTTTTGAGTTATTGCCCTTGTTCAATTTTAAGCTTGTGAACACTCTAGAAGGCACAAATCTCAACGAATTCTAATAAAACTTGGTGTAATCACCAATGGATGAAACTATTTTAAATGCATGCCTGATCCTTGCCATTTTTCAGTATCACCCTAAAAAGAAGTGTATGATGGAAAGTTGATGATTGTTATTTTACTGCCAAATATTTTTATTTAAAATCAAAGCTGCCAATGGATGTATATTATATTGCCAGTCAAGATGTCTTATATTTTGTGTTTCTTTGTCTTTATAGAAATGTTGAATCAAGATTAAAGAGACAAACTCTGGTATTTTCAGCCACCTTAACTATGATACATCAAGGTCCAAATAGAAGGCTAAAAAAGAAGAAAAAGAAAGTGGACCCAGAGGATAAGTTAGGTTTGTAGATTAGATATGAAAAATATAACACTCATCCTTTACAAGTATTACTTATTAGGTTCTCAATGATCTTATATACCAGCTAGTCCCTGTCCATATCTATACGGTTAAATGATAGTATATTATGAGTTATTGCCCCTGTCTGCATAAAAGCATGTCAAAACCAGTCTGTATTTCTAATGCAGATTAATTCTCTGCTATTAATAGAATATAATTCTTCACTGATGTCATTATGTTCAAATGAAAAAACACATTGTTGTAGTCCCTGTCCCTCAAACAATTTGTCAAAAGTATCATCAGATATACTATGACATAAAATATTTATAATGTTAAGATGTACTTGGCAAATGTTACCTTGAAGACCTTAAAAATATATGTTTGGTAACATGTGTCTCCATTGAAACTGCTCAAAGTGATTATTTTAGGAATGACCTTAAGAAAGGTTTGGAAAAGAGTATTTTACTCCCACCTTATTGTACAACCTTGTATAGGAATAAATGAGTTGATTAACAATTTCCTTTGTGTTAAATTCAAATATTTGAAAGAAAGGTTTAAGAGTTGAATTTTATTCAGGGGTTTGAGGGTTAAAGGTTAATTCCATTGTATTATCTAGAAAGGATTTTTCTAGAAAATTAAGAGAAAAAGTGACATTTACATATTAGGGTGAGTTGTTTTCAGTATAGGCTAGAGACTAGGTCTGATTTATTTACTGATAAGGGTGTGTGTTTACGCCTGCTGTTGACCTTACAAGACATTGCAGTATTATTTTAGGTTGAGAATGAGATTCTCAAAAATCTGTACACCTGAAGAATTATTCACCTTGCAATATGGCCTATGACTTTTTTCTAAATATTCAAGTTGATCCATATGTAAATGACTTTGCTTATTTTTGGAAAAACATTGCAAATGATCAGTTGATATAAAGGATTGGTGAAACTTTGTTGTTATCCTTGTAAAGTATGGTTGTTTTGTTTTCCTTCATTTGCCTATTTATTTGTTAATTCCATTTGAATTAACTTGTCCTCTAAATTTTTTATCTTGACTTGTTAATTAAAGGATTATTGATGCAGCATATTGGTGTAAAACAGAAAAAGAAAGTAATAGATTTAACTAATAAAACTGGTACTGCTGGTGGACTAACAGAGGCTAGAATTAACTGCGCTAAGGATGAAAAGGTAGGAATAAGATCAGATAAGTTTTGGGGGGCTGATAAAAAAGCATGTGAATATGGGTAATACGATCAGGTGTACCAAGGGAGGACAAATATTTTGAAATTCTTTTTAATAGAAGCCAGAAGGCGACATAGACCAGATTTGTCTGTAAACTGGTCCACCTTCCATCAA